>NC_092340.1:232357500-232657500 GCF_046630445.1 Rutidosis leptorrhynchoides
CGTAGAGGACCCGAGTTCACCTGGGAGCGTGAAGATCAGATGAAGAAGAAATACCCGCATCTATTTCCAGAAGATTCGTCAACACCTTCAACAGCTTAAAATTTCGGGACGAAATTTATTTAACGGGTAGGTACTGTAGTGACCCGAACTTTTCCATGATTAAATGTTTCCAACATGTTAAGCAATCAAACTTGTTAAGACTTGATTAATTGAAATAGGTTTCATATAGACAATTGACCACCCAAGTTGACCGGTGATTCACGAACGTTAAAACTTGTAAAAACTATATGATGACATATATATGGTTATATATATAGTTAACATGATATTATGATAAGTAAACATATCATTAATTATATTAACAATGAACTACATATGTAAAAACAAGACTACTAACTTAATGATTTTGAAACGAGACATATATGTAACGATTATCGTTGTAACGACATTTAATGTATATATATCATATTAAGAGATATTCGTACATCATAATATCATGATAATATAATAATTTAAAATCTCTTTTGATATTATAAACATTGGGTTAACAACATTTAACAAGATCGTTAACCTAAAGGTTTCAAAACAACATTTACATGTAACGACTAACGATGACTTAACGACTCAGTTAAAATGTATATACATGTAGTGTTTTAATATGTATTCATACACTTTTGAAAGACTTCAAGACACTTATCAAAATACTTCTACTTAACAAAAATGCTTACAATTACATCCTCGTTCAGTTTCATCAACAATTCTACTCGTATGCACCCGTATTCGTACTCGTACAATACACAGCTTTTAGATGTATGTACTATTGGTATATACACTCCAATGATCAGCTTTTAGCAGCCCATGTGAGTCACCTAACACATATGGGAACCATCATTTGGCAACTAGCATGAAATATCTCATAAAATTACAAAAATATGAGTAATCATTCATGACTTATTTACATGAAAACAAAATAACATATCCTTTATATCTAATCCATACACCAACGACCAAAAACACCTACAAACACTTTCATTCTTCAATTTTCTTCATCTAATTGATCTCTCTCAAGTTCTATCTTCAAGTTCTAAGTGTTCTTCATAAATTCCAAAAGTTCTAGTTTCATAAAATCAAGAATACTTTCAAGTTTGCTAGCTCACTTCCAATCTTGTAAGGTGATCATCCAACCTCAAGAAATCTTTGTTTCTTACAGTAGGTTATCATTCTAATACAAGGTAATAATCATATTCAAACTTTGGTTCAATTTCTATAACTATAACAATCTTATTTTAAGTGATGATCTTACTTGAACTTGTTTTCGTGTCATGATTCTGCTTCAAGAACTTCGAGCCATCCAAGGATCCATTGAAGCTAGATCCATTTTTCTCTTTTCCAGTAGGTTTATCCAAGGAACTTAAGGTAGTAATGATGTTCATAACATCATTCGATTGATACATATAAAGCTATCTTATTCGAAGGTTTAAACTTGTAATCACTAGAACATAGTTTAGTTAATTCTAAACTTGTTCGCAAACAAAAGTTAATCCTTCTAACTTGACTTTTAAAATAAACTAAACACATGTTCTATATCTATATGATATGCTAACTTAATGATTTAAAACCTGGAAACACGAAAAACACCGTAAAACCGGATTTACGCCGTCGTAGTAACACCGCGGGCTGTTTTGGGTTAGTTAATTAAAAACTATGATAAACTTTGATTTAAAAGTTGTTATTCTGAGAAAATGATTTTTTTTATGAACATGAAACTATATCCAAAAATTATGGTTAAACTCAAAGTGGAAGTATGTTTTCTAAAATGGTCATCTACACGTCGTTCTTTCGACTGAAATGACTACCTTTACAAAAATGACTTGTAACTTATTTTTCCGACTATAAACCTATACTTTTTCTGTTTAGATTCATAAAATAGGGTTTAATATGAAACCATAGCAATTTGATTAACTCAAAACGGATTTAAAATGAAGAAGTTATGGGTAAAACAAGATTGGATAATTTTTCTCATTTTAGCTACGTGAAAATTGGTAACAAATCTATTCCAACCATAACTTAATCAACTTGTATTTTATATTATGTAATCTTGAGATACCATAGACACGTATACAATGTTTCGACCTATCATGTCGACACATCTATATATATTTCGGAACAACCATAGACACTCTATATGTGAATGTTGGAGTTAGCTATACAGGGTTGAGGTTGATTCCAAAATATATATAGTTTGAGTTGTGATCAATACTGAGATACGTATACACTGGGTCGTGGATTGATTCAAGATAATATTTATCGATTTATTTCTGTACATCTAACTGTGGACAACTAGTTGTAGGTTACTAACGAGGACAGCTGACTTAATAAACTTAAAACATCAAAATATATTAAAAGTGTTGTAAATATATTTTGAACATACTTTGATATATATGTATATATTGTTATAGGTTCGTGAATCAACCAGTGGCCAAGTCTTACTTCCCGACGAAGTAAAAATCTGTGAAAGTGAGTTATAGTCCCACTTTTAAAATATAATATTTTTGGGATGAGAATACATGCAGGTTTTATAAATGATTTACAAAATAGACACAAGTACGTGAAACTACATTCTATGGTTGAATTATCGAAATCGAATATGCCCCTTTTTATTAAGTCTGGTAATCTAAGAATTAGGGAACAGACACCCTAATTGACGCGAATCCTAAAGATAGATCTATTGGGCTTAACAAACCCCATCCAAAGTACCGGATGCTTTAGTACTTCGAAATTTATATCATATCCGAAGGGTGTCCCGGAATGATGGGGATATTCTTATATATGCATCTTGTTAATGTCGGTTACCAGGTGTTCACCATATGAATGATTTTTATCTCTATGTATGGGATGTGTATTGAAATATGAAATCTTGTGGTCTATTATTATGATTTGATATATATAGGTTAAACCTATAACTCACCAACATTTTTGTTGACGTTTTAAGCATGTTTATTCTCAGGTGATTATTAAGAGCTTCCGCTGTCACATACTTAAATAAGGACGAGATTTGGAGTCCATGCTTGTATGATATTGTGTAAAAACTGCATTCAAGAAACTTATTTTGTTGTAACATATTTGTATTGTAAACCATTATGTAATGGTCGTGTGTAAACAGGATATTTTAGATTATCATTATTTGATAATCTACGTAAAGCTTTTTAAACCTTTATTGATGAAATAAAGGTTATGGTTTGTTTTAAAATGAATGCAGTCTTTGAAAAACGTCTCATATAGAGGTCAAAACCTCGCAACGAAATCAATTAATATGGAACGTTTTTAATCAATAAGGACGGGACATTTCATCATAAGGTTATATTTTGGTATTAGAACAGAAAAATAAAACAGATCAGGTGGTTAGGAGGTTGTCGTGTGAAAGAGAGGTCGCAGGTTCGATACTAGGCAAGGGCCTTTATTTTTTTTTTTTTAAGGCTTGTTACATTAAGGTAGCCTTTCTACTACTACTACTACTACTACTATTATTATTATTATTATTATTATTATTATTATTATTATTATTATTATTATTATTATTATTATTATTATTATTATTATTATTATTATTATTATTATTATTATTATTATTATTATTATTATTATTATTATTATTATTATTAATATAAGTATGATTATTATTATTATTATCAATATAAGTATCATTATTGGAATTAGTATTATTATTATCATTCTTAGTATTATCAATATTATTATTAGTAAAATTATCAATATTATTGAAAGTATCATCTTTCATATTATTATCATTATTATTATTTTTATTATTAATATTATCATTTTATTATCATTACTAATATTATTATTATTATTAATTTTTATCATTAATATTAAAATTATCATTTTAATATTATTAGAATTATCATAATTTTTACCATAAATAGTATTATCTTTATATAACATATAAATATTATATACTTATATTAATATTACATAAAATTTTATGTTAAACCTATTAACCTTTATTTTATAAATATTACATATAACGAATTATAATTTTTGATATAATAACAATTAATAATATAAATATATATAATTTAATATAACTATAGGTTAAAATATTAATTATTTTACAATATATATATATATATATATATATATATATATATATATATATATATATATATATATATATATATATATATATATATATATATATATATATATATATATAACATATAACTGAAGATATAATATATAAAAAGTATACATATCTTAATTGAAATTTAGTTATATAAACACTAAATATATAAGAATTATATAATTAGTAGATGAAAATATTTGATTACAATTATACGTGTTAATATATATACTTGATATAGGTTCGTGAATCTGAGGCCAACCCTGGATTGTTCAGTTCCGTCGTATGCATATTTTACTACAAAATATCGTATCATGAGTTTCATTTGCTCTCTTTTTAAATACTTTTGCAATATATATATTTTTAGGACTGAGAATACATGCGCTTTTATAAATGCTTTATGAAATAGACACAAGTAATCGAAACTACATTCTATAGTTGAATCGTTATACCAGATATCGCCCTTGTTGAACTTGGTAGCCTAAGAATTGGTGTTTATTATAATTGCCACCAATTGACGCGAATCCTAAAGATAGATCTATGGGCTTTGACACGCCCCAGTCAGAGAATTTGAACTGCTTTAGTACTTCGATATTTATATATGAGGATATTCTAGATGCATTTTATTAATGTCGGTTACCAGGTGTTCAATCCATACGAATGAATTTTTAAACACTTGCGAGTGTATGATTATTGAATAAAGGAAATCTTGTGGTCTATTATATTATTGAAAATGATCGTTTATGATAAACTAATGAACTCACCAACCTTTTGGTTGACACTTGAAAGCATGTTTATTCTCAGGTATGAAAGAAATCTTCCACTGTGCATTTGCTCATATTAGAGATATTACTTGGAGTCATTCTTGACATATTTCAAAAGACGTTGCATTCGAGTCATTGAGTTCATCAAGAATATTACTAAGTCATATATAGTTGGATATAGTATGAAATGGTATACATGCCGTCAACTTTCGATGAAATAAAAGTTTGTCTTTTGAAAACGAATGCAATGTTTGTAAAATGTATCATATAGAGGTTAAGTACCTCGCGATGTAACCAAATGTAATGTATTCGTCCAGATGGATTAGGACGGGTCGTCTCATGTGGTATCAGATGTGACGACTCGGAAATTTCTGACCAAATTTAAACTTAATCTTTATATGATTCCGACACGATAAGCAAATCTGTAAAGTTGAGTCTCGAAAATTTTGGAACAGTTTACATGAATTCATTTAACCTTTGGCTGTTTCCGACATTTCACGAACAATTGTACGTAAATAAAAATGTATATATTTATACATATTAAAATATATAAAAGAATGTATATATATATATATATATATATATATGATCACTACATATAATTAATGATTACATGATATATTATATGCTTATTAAGTATTAATATATATATATATATATATATATATATATATATATATATATATATATATATATATATATATATATATATATATATATATATATAATACAAACTAAAATATAGTTGTTATATTAATATCATTACTTTAATAAATATTAATATTAGCAATTATATAAGTATTATTATTAATATTATTTGATACATTTGAATTGTTATATTATTATTATTATTAATATTATTGTTATCAATGTTAATATCAGTAATATTATTATTATAAATAATAATGTTAGTATTACAAAAATCATTAACTTATTATAAGTATTGTAAATACAATTCAATTTATTATTACTGTATTATTATTATTAACATCAGTATTAACAAAATTGTTAATAATTATCATTATAATTGTATTAATAATAATTATTATTATTATTATTATTATTATTATTAATATATTTGTATTTATTAATTATTATTATTAATCATATAAAAATTATATTAAATAATACAGATTCATTTTCAATATATCTGATTCGTTAAATTGTCTGCTAGATTAGTTAATCTCTGTATCAAATTTGTACTAATAAATCAGCCATCCCTATCTGATCTATATTTTTGGTTTCTTCCCTTTGGTTCGAGAATTCTGTTACACATCTCATTCCATCGTACAAATTTGGAATCTGCTTTTGATTTATTCATTTTGTTTTCTTCCTGAGTAAATTATTCTGTCGACCCATTTTCATTATAATACATTCGATTCCCATTTACAATGAGGAATTCAATTGTTTTTCCCCCACCATATTTCATCCACAAGCCATTTCCAACACCTACACCGTCACCTTGTTCCACTTTGGTTTTTCTTCTTCATCATGCACAACCACTAAGACAATCACCACTGCGATCATCGTTTCTTCAACCATCAAGAACACACCATCACAAATGGTAACCATCGTGAACCTTCATCAACATCTTCGATCACAACCCACCATCAGTAAATCATCACCACATGTCACCGTAATTTGTTGTTGTAAGTTCTTGTGTTTTCTTCGTGTTCCTTTCTTCTTGACTGTAACACCCCGTTTTTCAGTTACGCGTTATTTCGAATGTCATACGAAATACGAGGCATGTAAGCGTACATTTGGATCCCAAATAAAGTTGGATTTTGTAACGACCCGGCTTTTTCTGCTAATATATAGAAGATTAATATTTACATAATTAAGGTTTCCAACATGTTATGCAATCAAATTTATTAAGAATTGTCTATTTGAAATGAATTTCATACAAACGTTTGGCCACCCAGGTTGTCTGACGATTCATGAACGTCATAACGTGTAATAATTATTTATTGGAATATATATATGGATATATATGTATTTATGAATTGTTAAAATGATATTTAAGTATCTCATTAAGTATATTAACAATTGGTTATATATATAAAATGAGACTACTAACTTAAAGACTTCGAAACAATATACATATATGTAACGTTTTTCGAAGTCTTAAACCCTAATTTAAACTAAATGTATATGTATTGTATTAAGATGTATTAATACACTTTTGAAAGACTTAAATACATATATCAATATACTTATACTCAACAAAGATAGCTATACTCATAATCTTATTCAAGTCTATCAAGAATTCTACTCATATTCATTCGGTATTTATACCCGTATCATACACAGCTTCTAAACGTATTTACTATTGGTATATACATACCAAATCATTGATCTTAGCCACCCTCAATCAGTTAGGATACATATGGAACCAACTCATTTAACTTCTTGTATGACTAAAATGCAAGAAACAAAAACTAATCCATCATATATCTATATCTATATCTAAATGTATCTATCTATATATCTATATACATTTCATCTCATTTTAATCACCTACTTCATTACTCCTAAACACATACTACTCAAGAACATTTCTAATTCATTAACCTTCCATTATATATCTCCTAAAACACTTCAAGAACAAGCTTAAAACATCATAACAAGAATCATTCAAGAACATATCAAGATAACCTTCCAACTTGAAGAAGTTTACTTCCAATCTTTTAAGCCAACTCAACAACTCTTTAGGATCACTAATTATACTTTCTTTCCAGTAGCTTTTCATCTTATAATCAAGGTAAAAATCATATATAAGCTTTAGTTCAATTCATATACTTATAACTATCTTATTTCAAGATAGAAATTCTTTTTTGAACTTTTGTTCATTTCATGATTTTACTTCAAGAATTCCAAGCCATCAAGGATATCTTTGAACTCAAGATATTCTCCTTATTTCTCCAGAAACTTTATTCATTTGAATTGAGGTAGTAACCTTATTCATAATCTTATTCGATTCATATTCATATAGCTATCTTATTTTGAGTTATAACTAATAACAACAAGAACATAGTTTAGATTATTTCTAAACTTGTTTGCAAATAAACTTAATTCTTCTAACTTGACTTTTAAAATACTTCAACACATGTATTATGACAGTATGTCAAGCTAACATAAGGATATAAAACTTGTAAACACGAAGAACACCTTAAAATCGAATATACGCCGTCTTAGTTGAACGGGGGCTGTTTTGGGTTTAATTTTAAAAACCTATCTTAAAATTTGAATTAAAAGATTTCCTTTGGTGAAAAATCTTATTTTATATGGATATGAAATATATCCAAAATCCATGGCTAAACTCTAAATGGAAGTATGTTTTTCAAAAGGGTCATCAAGATGTCATTCTTACGATGGATATGACTATATTCTCTTATTTGACACCTAAGCTGTATTTTCGACTATAAACCTATACTTTTTCTATTAAGATTAATAATGTTGAGTTCGATACGAAACCATGACAACTCGAATCACTCAAAACGGATTTGTAACGAAGAAATTATGGGTAAAACAAAATTGGATATTTTTCTTAATTTTTAGCTACGGACATGATTTATAAAAATGGATGCTAATCTTATCCTAGCTAACTTACCTTGTATCCTACATGTATTTATACATGTCTTGTTACCAAACTTATGGAAATACAATTTATAATAGTCGTGATTAAGTTCTACGACAATATATTATAGTCTTAATAAAGATCGTAAGGCACCATATATATATATGACTTGATCATCGTGGATTCGTATACAAAGTTTTGACATATCATTTTGACTTCTTCTATATATATTATTGGAACGAACTATTAGACACCATTGGCAGTAATCTCGAGTTAGCTGTGGGTCGAAGTGGATTACAAAATATTATATACTTTGAGTTGTGATCGAGCCTGAGACATGTATACAATGGGTCGCGGATTGCTTCAGAAAATATACATATTATGTGTCTTATTATATTAAGACAATATATTATAGTGTTAGTGAATTCTAACACAATATACGCATTTATATTTATATATATATTTATACTGTTGGACTATTGGACTATTGGACTACGAACGTTGGACTACTAACAATGGATAATTAAAATTATCACAAGTATCATAAGTATGGAATATTATATATATATATATATATATATATATATATATATATATATATATATATATATATATATATTCTAGACACAAGAATATTATTATTAGGTTCGTGAATTTGTCAAAAGGCCAAGTCTTATCACCATCTATTCGGAAATCATCACAAGTGAGTTATGGTTACATTTTTACTATCTAAATTATTTTGGGATGAGAATACATGCAAAAATTTATAAATATTTTATAAAATAAGCACAAGTTCATGGAACTACATTCTACGATTGTTTTGTTATACCGGATATCTGTACTTATTATTATTATGCTTGGTAACCTAAGAATTAGTGAAAAACACTAATTGACGCGAATCCTAAAGGTAGATCTACGGGCACCAACCACCCTCATTTTTGAATAGTGGAAATGCTTTAGTACTTCGAAGGGTTCTTGTCATACATTTGAATAGTGGAATGTATGATGCCAGATATCTTAAGCGCTCTATGTTAAGGTCGGTTACCAGGCGACTCATCGTATGAATGATTTTTGCTATTGTAATGATCCTGCGCATTTAATTAAATGAAATCTTGTGGCTTATTAAATATTATGATTATTATATAGAAATTAAACCTATGACTCACCAACATTTTTGTTGACGTTTTAAGCATGTTTATTCTCAGGTGAATATTAAAAACGCTTCCGCTGTCGTATGCCAAACCAAGGTCACGATTTGGAGTCGGCATAATTGTTTATATTGTTTAAACTTGCATTCGGAGTATTTGTTGTAATATATTTGATCATATTGTAATGGGTTGTGTAAAAACTTATTTATTTGAGGAGATTGTCTTTGATAGACAATCTAAATTATGTCATTAAGACCTTTATTCAATAATAAAGGTTATGGTTGTTTTTTTTAAAAACGAATGCAAGATTTGAAAAACGTCTCATATAGAGGTCAAAACCTCGCAAAGAAACCAATTAATATGAAACGTTTATAATTAATATGAATGGGACATTTCAGATTTTATGTTCTAAAACCTTACCATTAGAAAGGAAATCTCATTACGTTTCCAACGATATTTGATTCATCAAAAACGGAGTTACGGTTTGAAAGTTACGACCAAAATAATTTCAGAAAACTGAGTCAGTTAATCTGGACGCCGTCCAAGCTTTTTGGACGCCGTCCAAAAGGCCTGACGGGCCAGCTGTGACATTTTGAAGCTTTTAAAAGAGGGTATTTGGGTCTTTTCACTTGGTGGTCGTTTGGGCCACTAAAACTGATCTAAACTCACCCTTATCCTCATTTTCACCCACAAACACTCCCAACCAAACCCCAGAGAGAGTGAGAGGAGTTTCTAGAGAGGAAGCTTGGATTAGTGATGAAGGTGGTGATTTTTGCCCAAATTGGAGTGGTTCTTGGTACTTGTTGGTGATTCTAGCTACTAGAGCTCATTTTAGTGCTTGAGGTAAACCCTAATCCGAATTATAGTGTTTGATTTCTTGTTTGAGTTAGGGTTTATGTTAGTTAGAGTTATAAACCCATTTATTGTGAAATTTGAGGGTTTTGGGTAAGACTCATGTAAGTAATCCTAAATGGGTGACTTAGAGTTTCAATTGATGAAATTGTTAGTTTGGACCTTACATGTGTCGGTTAAACCTTAGAACATTTGTGTTGACTTGATTTTTGAGTGTAAACCCTAATTTAGGTTAAAATGGGTCAAATGGGTATTTTGGGTCAAGTAAGCTTGATTCGGTGTCAAATTAAGTTTTGAGTCGAGTTTTGGCGAATCAAGTATGTAAATACTTGATTTAGGTGTTAGTTAGTGTCTTGGAAATATAATCACTAGTCGTTAGTGATTTTGGGCGTTTTTGGGGCTTATGTCAAAATGGGTTGTCTTTGATTGGGTCAAATTGATAATGACACTAATTTGGATTAAAGGGATGTTAAACGCTTTTGTTAAGTGTTAAATTATGTTTTTGGATGTAATTACTCGTGAGTAGTAATATTGGGTTAAAATGATATTTTAACATAAGTCAAGCGTGGTCAAAAGCAATATGGGTCAATATCGCACGTGTTGGAGTTTTTGGTGTAATTGGCATTTGAAATGGTCACTACCTAAGTAGTAACCTAGTGTCGGGACCTAGGTTGGTCTAATTGGTGTTAAGTATAATTTGAGTTAAATTGTACTTTGTAGATTGGGTATGAATTACCACCCGAAGTGGTAATTAGTTTATGTCCATTAGGTGATTAAATGGGCTGGTTTTGGCGAGCAAGGTGTGATCCCTCGACTAAAGGATGTTTGTGTCGGGTTCTCTTTTATAGAATGGCTATTTATGTGTATATTTTGCCTATGTGTAATATAGGTGATTACTTGCTCGGATTTGAGGACGGAGATCATGTTGTACATGACTTGTGCGGGCATTCCAAGGTGAGTGGAATAATTATATGCGTAGGTATATAATGTATCTATTTGTTGTAGCGTGAAATGTGAAGTGTCGAGGTGCTAAGACACCACGTTTCACGTGACGAGTGAAGTGTCGAGGTGTTAAGACGCCACTCGGAGTGAAGCATCGAGTGTTAAGATGCCACTCTAAGGAATTGATGGGTGTAGCATCGAGGTGTTAAGATGCACTCGGGGTAAAGCATCAAGGTGTTAAGATGCCACCTAGGAGTGAAGTGTCGAGGTGTTAAGACGTCACTCCGTAAAGTAAAGAGTGAAGCATCGAGGTGTTAAGATGCCACTCGGGGTGAAGTACCGAGGTGTTAGGGTGCCACCCTAGGGTTTAGTGATACGAGGTGTTAAGTACACTAACGGATGTTATGAACACCGATGGCATTTTTGCGAGCGCCATTCCCTTGTACGATTGGTTAACCATGGTTATTGTGTTGTAGTGTAGCATATTATATTGTTCGGGTTATATATATGCTATTATTGTGCTAGCTTGTGGTATTGGAGGTTAATAGCTTTGTACTTGTGATGATAAGCTAATTGTGTTGCTAGCATGTATGCGGTATGTGAGTAAGTGTTTGCAAGTAGGTATATTATATATGTATGTGTATAATTATTGTATTCACTAAGCTTTATGCTTACCCCTCTCGTTGTTTACCTTTTTACAGGTATTGTGAGTATGAAGCTAGCTAGTTGTTAGACTAGATGCTTAGGAGCGCTTGGGCTCGAAGGGGTAGCTTTTGGTTATATGGACGCGAATTAAGGATTTGGTAGTCTCTGGGATTATGCTCTTGGTATTGGGTTGGGTTATAGAGTCCTAATCCGTCTAAAGAGATAAATGGGTCGAAATCGCTACATTATTTGTAAAATGGGTCATTGTGAGCCCGATGTTGTAAAACTTATTTTCATTACGGAAATCTCTTAGTTTTACTTAATATGATGTGTTGTGAAAGTTGTTTCGTTTAAAAGTGTCGGGAAGCGGGTTTTTCGCTCGCGTGAATTTGAAAAACTGATCAGGAACTTTTAGTTCATTTGGACACCGTCCCAAGGGCTTGGACGCCGTCCAGTCCTTCAGAGCTGGACGCCGTCCAGATGTACTGTCCCAGAAAAAAAATTAGGGTGTGTTTTTGGTAAAACGAAGTTGGGTCGTTACAAGTGTTATCAGAGCATAGTCTAAGGGAATTAGGTGACCTTGGAATAGGTGCCTAGTCTTAGACTTGTTGGCGGTTGTGCGTTATTTGAGGGACTTGTAGGAATACGGGTCGGATTGAAATTTGTTAGTGCCTTAGAGTAGGTGACTAACTAGGACTTGTTTTTGTCCAAAGTGTGATTATTGTAGGGCCTTATTTCGTGTGTAAATTAGTGCCTTAGACAGATAGTGCCTAATGTAAGTAGGCGAACTTGGACGTTGTTCAGTGATAGTCACCTAGGTTGTAGGTTGACTTGTTGTTGTGGTGTACTTGTGTACGTTTATTATTATATTGTATATAGGTGTATATATACAGGTATATTTTGTGCGGTATCCTAGGGATGAATCTATTGGAGAGATTCGAATGTTTGGCGGTTTTGAGTGATCAAGTTCACGGTAAGGACTTTGGTCATTCGGGTACTAGGAGTTATCGCATATTATTTTGTGTGAATGTTGCGTCAGTCCGGGTAAAGTACTTTGCGTGACCATGTGGAAATGGTAAGGTACGCATTTGTAATAATGAACGACCATCATTATTATGAAAGTGTATCTTGACATCGAGCATGACATGACAAGTACCGAATGGAGGAAACGTGGCATGGTTGGGGTAGAACGGGACGAGTTAGGAATCTTTTATTGGTTCCTAGTTTATAGTGGTCTCGGGTGATGTGCATGTTGACACATTGAGTTCGTTTTTAGTCGGGAAGTGTTACGGTGGATTCGGTTAGCTAAGTGAGCGAGCCAACTCACGAGTTTGGTGCGTGCTTAGTCACCCTAAGTACTGGGTGCACTGTTGAGATTGCTATTGGTTTTAGTTACCCATCGTAACTAGGATGACTGATTTACGCTTGCGTGGGTGCGACGAGGACTTGAATTCCGTAATTGAATGCGACAAGTCTAATGATTGTAGTTTTGAGTTACACTCGGTAGAGTGTATGGTTAGAGAATCGTGTTAGGATTCTAGTTGTGAGTCGCCTTGGAATTGAAGAATCGAGGAGTCTTTGGGTCGTTAAACTCATGGGAGTGGGACCCGTATAACGATGATTGTGTTAGTGTGTTGTGGCTTATAAGGTAACATTCCTAATGGAATATCCCTTGTAGTAGTGGTTTTATCGAGATGTAGAAAGGGTGTAAGACTTGGTGTTCCCGAGCATCTCCTTAGTTTTAGATGAAGGGCCTCATTAGGCTATATCGTTTGTACTTTGTGAAAATTGCGGGTAGCGTGTGATCGCTTGGAACTTTCGATAAGACAATAAACCGTAAGGTTGTCGGGTAGGTATGACTTCGGGTCATTATTATAGAGAGATGGGTGACATCGAGTGTACGGAACCTAAAGATTGAGTTTCTAAAATTCGGTTGATTGTGGTGGGAGTCTGCATGACACTGCGTCAGGTACCTTTTTATACCTGCTAGTGTAATGTTCAACTCCAGTGATGGTGTGATCACTTTGTGCTTAGGGTGTCCTTGAGATACCCTTGGAAGCAGCGGAGGTTATAATAGTGATCGAAAGGTGATAGTAATTCGATGGTTACGAAAGTCGAATTTTGAGAGCATTGCGGTAAATACTTCTTATGAAGTGACGGATGAGCGAATCTTGTTACTCTTAAGTGATAAACGGGTAAAGATGACCGGTGAGCCGGTGGCAAACTTAATGGACGGTTTAGCCGAAGGTTACGATGAAGTGTTGATATTGCGGTCGATGCAATTATTGTGTCGGATTGGTCACTCTTCTCCATGAGAGTGAGCCATTGTTGATAAAGTTTCGTTGAATGAAAGGTTAGGTGATTTCTACTGAGATGCACGACCAATTAAGCGGAGTGGTGTATGCCTAGGTTTAGAGGCATACATAGGATTTTGGTGGTGTTCGCTTTGCGAACGATGAAAGGCTGTTAGTTGTTAATCGTGGTACGAAGGTGCGATGTCGTCGCGTGTACGACATCTCTAATGATTGTGTATGATGGCTCTGAGAGGCTAAGGTGAAATTATGACGATTTGGTGTGTATGACCAATGATGAGGATGGTCATGTGTGTCGTGGAATGACAATTCCACGAGATGATATCATTTTGGCGATGAGAATGTGAAGTTGAATCCTAAGTGGGGGAGTATTTACTGCCGCTCGAGGAAGACCCGATGGTGTATTGTATACTGAAGTCTCCGAGTATACCGTGCTAGACCTCAATAAGGATTCATAGACCCTAACGAAGAAGAGTGACGGGTTGTTGATGTTGACTCGAGATCGTGCGTTACGATTGTGAGTTACAATTTCGAAATGTTATGGGTAGAATTGTGATGATGGGATTGAATGAAGTGTAATTCTTTTTAAGCAAGGTGATCGTGTAGTACCAAAGTGCGGTATGAGACCAAATGTAAAGCTTGAGATCACGGAAGTGAGCTAATGTAACCGTTATTGCGAGTGCTCTCGTGATATAAATTTGGGTTGGTATGAAACTCGGATAGTACTGTCGAGTGAGTACGAGTTCGAGATGGTGGTGAATACTGTATTTTCCCTTTCGAGAAACGTGATCGTGAGAATTTTCAGTAGATTATTCCATTTTGTGGATGGTTGTGAGGCGGGGAGCGCCGGTTCTGACTATCTCACATCGAGACACGCGATTGTTGTTTGGATTGCGAGAGTGTGTACCATAGTGATGTGACTCCTAGGTCGGATTGAAATGTCGAGGCCATCCTTAACGGACGGCCTAGGTAGGAAGGTTCACCCGGATTTGGAGACTATTTTGTGAGTCGTGTGGAGAATTGCGGAAATTTTGTGATGATAGTTCACCGTTGACAGGATTCTAGCATGCGAATAGCTTCTATGCTAGAACTAGGAAGACGTGTTATATGGTTCAGAGGAGAAACCTTGTGTCGAGTGTTGATGTTTTTCCTAGTTCGTGGTGTATTAATGTCATCCTGGATTAATCCAGAGACTGGTGGTCGTGTGAGGATCGATTGGTGGGAAAGTTTGTGTTCCCAGTGTAATTATATGGCAGTACCGAGATTTCTTCATTGAAGGAATAACCCGGTTGTGGTGACCGTAAGAAGTACTAGTCAGACGAGCGTGTCGATTGCCCCGTTGGCATCAACTTGTAAAATTGAGAATCATGGGTTTCTGGGGTGGAAAGCAAATGTTTGCACATAAGCGGATGTGCGATCGTTGAGTGATACGGTTATGGACCGTTGAAAGTACTGAGTTTTGACGCGGCATGAATCCTTCTCAATTTGGATTAATGCAAGACTTGGTTCACGGCGTAGTGGACCTAGTAGATCGCGTTGGGTGATATAGTTATGGTTGTAGCTTGTTGTGAGTTTTAGCCGAGAGAACTTGAAGGGATAATGGTGTTTTCCATATTTTTCCTAAGTGGGCATTCGGACGTTGAGTATATGAGATACCGTTTGTTATGGTAATGCGCGGTAGTGATTATTAGTGTGTGGTTAAATATCTGAATTAATGGAAACGTTGTAGATATCGAGTTTGGAGGTATGTCGGAGGACCTTTGAGTGTGGGTCTGGTTTGTTAAAGTGACGGAGATCACGGGGACGTGATCCAATTTAAGTAGGGGAGAGTTATAACACCCCGTTTTTCAGTTACGCGTTATTTTGAACGTCATTCGAAATACGAGGCATGTAAGCGTATATTTGGATCCTAAATAAAGTTGGATTTGATGTTCTAAAACCATACCATTAGAAAGTAAATCTCATTACGTTTCCAACGATATTTGATTCATCAAAAACGGAGTTACGGTTTGAAAGTTACGACCAAAACAAGTTCAGAAAACTGAGTCAGTTAATCTGGACGCCGTCCAAGCTTTTTGGACGCCGTCCAAAAGGCCTGACGGGCCAGTTGTGACATTTTGAAGCTTTTAAAAGAGGGTATTTGGGTCTTTTCACTTGGGGGGTCATTTGGGCCATCAAAACTGATCTAAACTCACCCTTATCCTCATTTTCACCCACAAACACTCCCAACCAAACCCCAGAGAGAGAGAGAAGTTTCTAGAGAGAGGAAGCTTGGATTAGTGATGAAGGTGGTGATTTTTGCCCAAATTGGAGTGGTTCTTGGTGCTTGTTGGTGATTCTAGCTACTAGAGCTCGTTTTAGTGCTTGAGGTAAACCCTAATCCGAATTGTAGTGTTTGATTTCTTGTTTGAGTTAGGGTTTACGTTAGTTAGAGTTATAAACCCATTTATTGTAAAATTTGGGGGTTTTGGGTAAGACTCATGTAAGTAAGCCTAAATGGGTGACTTAGGGTTTCAATTGATGAAATTGTTAGTTTGGACCTTGCATGTGTCGGTTAAACCTTAGAACACTTGTGTTGACTTGATTTTTGGGTGTAAACCCTAATTTAGGTCAAAATGGGTCAAATGGGTATTTTAGGTCAAGTAAGCTTGATTCGGTGTCAAATTAAGTTTTGAGTTGAGTTTTGGCGAATCAAGTATTGATTTAGGTGTTAGTTAGTGTCTTGGAAATATAATCACTAGTCGTTAGTGATTTTGGGCATTTTTGGACTTATGTCAAAATGGGTTGACTTTGATTGGGTCAAATTGATAATGACACTAATTTGGATTAAAGGGATGTTAAACGCTTTTGTTAAGTGTTAAATTATGTTTTTGGATGTAATTACTCGCGAGTAGTAATATTGGGTTAAAATGATATTTTAACATAAGTCAAGCGTGGTCAAAAGCAATATGGGTCAATATCGCACGTGTTGGGGTTTTTGGTGTAATTGGCGTTTGAAATGGTCACTACCTAAGTAGTAACCTAGTGTCGAGACCTAGGTTGGTCTAATTGGTGTTAAGTATAATTTGAGTTAAATTGTACTTTGTAGATTGGGTATGAATTACCACCTGAAGTGGTAATTGGTTTATGTCCATTAGGTGATTAAATGGGCGGGTTTTGGCGAGCAAGGTGTGATCCCTCGGCTAAGGGATGTTTGTGTCGGGTTCTCTTTTAGAGAATGGCTATTTATGTGTATATTTTGCCTATGTGTAATATAGGTGATTACATGCTCGGATTTGAGGACGGAGATCATGTTGTACATGACTTGTGCGGGCATTCCAAGGTGAGTGGAATAATTATATTTGTAGGTATATAATGTATCTATTTGTTGTAGCGTGAAATGTGAAGTGTCGAGGTGCTAAGACACCACGTTTCACGTGACGAGTGAAGTGTCGAGGTGTTAAGACGCCACTCGAAGTGAAGCATCGAGGTGTTAAGATGCCACTCTAAGGAATTGACGGGTGAAGCATCGAGGTGTTAAGATGCCACTCAGGGTGAAGCATCGAGGTGTTAAGATGCCACCTAGGAGTGAAGTGTCGAGGTGTTAAGATGCCACTCCGTAAAGTAAAGAGTGAAGCATCGAGGTGTTAAGATGCCACTCGAGGTGAAGTACTGAGGTGTTAAGGTGCCACCCTATGGTTTAGTGATACGAGGTGTTAAGTACACTAACGGATGTTATGAACACCGATGGCATTTTCGCGAGCGCCATTCCCTTGTACGATTGGTTAACCATGGTTATTGTGTTGTAGTGTAGCATATTATATTGTTCGAATTATATATATGCTATTATTGTGCTAGCTTGTTGTACTGGAGGTTAATAGCTTTGTACTTGTGATGATAAGCTAATTGTGTTGCTAGCATGTATGAGGTATGTGAGTAAGTGTTTGCAAGTAGGTATATTATATATGTATGTGTATAATTATTGCATTCACTAAGCTTTATGCTTACCCCTCTCGTTGTTTACCTTTTTACAGGTATTGTGATTATAAAGCTAGCTAGTTGTTAGACTAGATTCTTAGGAGCGCTTGGGCTCGAAGGGGTAGCTTTTGGTTATATGGACGCGGATTGGGGATTTGGTAGTCTCCGGGATTATGCTCTTGGTATTGGGTTGGGTTATAGAGTCCTAATCCGTCTAAAGAGATAAATGGGTCAAAATCGCTACATTATTTGTAAAATGGGTCATTGTGAGCTCGGTGTTGTAAAACTTATTTTCATTGTGGAAATCTCTTAGTTTTACTTAATATGATGTGTTGTGAAAGTTGTTTCGTTTAAAAGTGTCAGGAAGCGGGTTTTTCGCTCGCGAGAATTTGAAAAACTGATCAGGAACTTTTAGTTCATTTGGACGCCGCCCCAAGGGCTTGGATGCCGTCCAGTCCTTCAGAGCTGGACGCTGTCCAGATGTACTGTCCCAGAAATTTTTTTTAGGGCGTGTTTTTGGTAAAACGAAGTTGGGTCGTTACATTGACGAATCCCTTTAACCCACCAAATCAGTCATATTAGACTGCTACTACAATAGTTCCTTTAGAACTGTAATCCACCACAAACCATTTCATACAAAAATGCTGTAATTATAATCATTATATATAGTTGCAACCTCCAAATAAATTTATCAACTAAAGACTTCTTTAGTATGTTCCTTTGTTCTCTTCTTGGCCAACTAATACCTAATATTTAATGTCCCACTTGCCAACTTTGCTAGTAGGTTACAAAAGTTGAGTTGGAAAACGATAACTAGGCAATTAACTAAAGCAAGAGGTAAAGTAATCGGTCCCATAGGTTGTCACGATTTGGAGTAAATCACGCGTTGCTTTTATGGTCCATAGTGGGTGGATGTTGATTCTAAAGTGAATGGATAATGATATGATGATGACAGCAGCAATCACGTTTGGTTACCCAACACATTCATCGACTTTCTGTTTAAAACATATAAACTACAATTAAACTTCGGCTCCATGAATGATATATTAGTGAACCCAGTACGGATGGACCCAATATTGTGCAAACGAATTTATTTCAATAATCCTACACCACTTGGATTGCTACTGCTTACGGTTTGCTGTAAAACCCTACAATCCGTCACTATATTTTTTTATATATATCGCTGCTACTACCTCGTTGCTTTCCTTGTTTGTTAACAAGATGATGACGTTAGAAATATGATGAAGGATATGGTTATGATTAGGTTGAAGATAAGTTTAAGATGATGATGATAATAGATGATAAGCGTTCGATAATGATAATGGGTTTAGGTTTATGCGTATGATAATAGAATTGATTAGATTATAAGTTATGATCATGATGAACATAACAAACGATAATGATGATAATGGGACGGTATGCGTCTGTGATATATAAATGATGTCGAATGATCATGATAATGATGATGCTTACGATGTGGAGAAGAGAAGAAAGAATGCAGAAATTTTAGAAAAAGAATGAAAACAGATAGATATATTAGTTACATAGTTCAGGTTGTATATTAATTCAGAAAAGTAAAAATGGCGGAATGGTTTGGAGTGTTGTTCGATTAACGAAGGGTCTTGAGTTCGAATCCTTGCTGCTACGGTTATTTTTTGTTTTTTTTCTTTTCATCAGATAACTGTACCAGTGGGCTAAGTGTTGGGCTATAGATGCGTTATTGGGCTAAGTGTGATTGGACTAATCGAATTTGAAACATAAACAGGGTTATGAGTAACTAAGTTGTGTTTAAATCAGAAAAGAAAGATAGATCTGAGGGTTTAAGGGTGTTTGCGTTAATTAAGAGGTCTCAGGTTCGTGAAATGTCCCGTTCTTATTGATTAAAAACGTTCCATCTTAATTGATTTCGTTGCGAGGTTTTGACCTCTATATGAGACGTTTTTCAAAGACTGCATTCATTTTAAAACAAACCATAACCTTTATTTCATCAATAAAGGTTTAAAAAACTTTACGTAGATTATCAAATAATGATAATCTAAAATATCCTGTTTACACACGACCATTACATAATGGTTTACAATACAAATATGTTACAACAAAATAAGTTTCTTGAATGCAGTTTTTACACAATATCATACAAGCATGGACTCCAAATCTCGTCCTTATTTAAGTATGCGACAGCGGAAGCTCTTAATAATCACCTGAGAATAAACATGCTTAAAACGTCAACAAAAATGTTGGTGAGTTATAGGTTTAACCTATATATATCAAATCATAACAATAGACCACAAGATTTCATATTTCAATACACATCCCATACATAGAGATAAAAATCATTCATATGGTGAACACCTGGTAACCGACAATAACAAGATGTATATATAAGAATATCCCCATCATTCCGGGACACCCTTCGGATATGATATAAATTTCGAAGTACTAAAGCATCCGGTACTTTGGATGGGGTTTGTTAGGCCCAATAGATCTATCTTTAGGATTCGCGTCAATTAGGGTGTCTGTTCCCTAATTCTTAGATTACCAGACTTAATAAAAAGGGACATATTCGATTTCGATAATTCAACCATAGAATGTAGTTTCACGTACTTGTGTCTATTTTGTAAATCATTTATAAAACCTGCATGTATTCTCATCCCAAAAATATTAGATTTTAAAAGTGGGACTATAACTCACTTTCACAGATTTTTACTTCGTCGGGAAGTAAGACTTGGCCACTGGTTGATTCACGAACCTATAACAATATATACATATATATCAAAGTATGTTCAAAATATATTTACAACACTTTTAATATATTTTGATGTTTTAAGTTTATTAAGTCAGCTGTCCTCGTTAGTAACCTACAACTAGTTGTCCACAGTTAGATGTACAGAAATAAATCGATAAATATTATCTTGAATCAATCCACGACCCAGTGTATACGTATCTCAGTATTGATCACAACTCAAACTATATATATTTTGGAATCAACCTCAACCCTGTATAGCTAACTCCAACATTCACATATAGAGTGTCTATGGTTGTTCCGAAATATATATAGATGTGTCGACATGATAGGTCGAAACATTGTATACGTGTCTATGGTATCTCAAGATTACATAATATACAATACAAGTTGATTAAGTTATGGTTGGAATAGATTTGTTACCAATTTTCACGTAGCTAAAATGAGAAAAATTATCCAATCTTGTTTTACCCATAACTTCTTCATTTTAAATCCGTTTTGAGTGAATCAAATTGCTATGGTTTCATATTGAACTCTATTTTATGAATCTAAACAGAAAAAGTATAGGTTTATAGTCGGAAAAGTAAGTTACAAGTCGTTTTTGTAAAGGTAGTCATTTCAGTCGAAAGAACGACGTCTAGATGACCATTTTAGAAAACATACTTCCACTTTGAGTTTAACCATAATTTTTGGATATAGTTTCATGTTCATAATAAAAATCATTTTCTCAGAATAACAACTTTTAAATCAAAGTTTATCATAGTTTTTAATTAACTAACCCAAAACAGCCCGCGGTGTTACTACGACGGCGTAAATCCGGTTTTACGGTGTTTTTCGTGTTTCCAGGTTTTAAATCATTAAGTTAGCATATCATATAGATATAGAACATGTGTTTAGTTGATTTTAAAAGTCAAGTTAGAAGGATTAACTTTTGTTTGCGAACAAGTTTAGAATTAACTAAACTATGTTCTAGTGATTACAAGTTTAAACCTTCGAATAAGATAGCTTTATATGTATGAATCGAATGATGTTATGAACATCATTACTACCTTAATTTCCTTGGATAAACCTACTGGAAAAGAGAAAAATGGATCTAGCTTCAATGGATCCTTGGATGGCTCGAAGTTCTTGAAGCAGAATCATGACACGAAAACAAGTTCAAGTAAGATCATCACTTGAAATAAGATTGTTATAGTTATAGAAATTGAACCAAAGTTTGAATATGATTATTACCTTGTATTAGAATGATAACCTACTGTAAGAAACAAAGATTTTTTGAGGTTGGATGATCACCTTACAAGATTGGAAGTGAGCTAGCAAACTTGAAAGTATTCTTGATTTTATGAAACTAGAACTTTTGGAATTTATGAAGAACACTTAGAACTTGAAGATAGAACTTGAGAGAGATCAATTAGATGAAGAAAATTGAAGAATGAAAGTGTTTGTAGGTGTTTTTGGTCGTTGGTGTATGGATTAGATATAAAGGATATGTAATTTTGTTTTCATGTAAATAAGTCATGAATGATTACTCATATTTTTGTAATTTTATGAGATATTTCATGCTAGTTGCCAAATGATGGTTCCCACATGTGTTAGGTGACTCACATGGGCTGCTAAGAGCTGATCATTGGAGTGTATATACCAATAGTACATACATCTAAAAGCTGTGTATTGTACGAGTACGAATACGGGTGCATACGAGTAGAATTGTTGATGAAACTGAACGAGGATGTAATTGTAAGCATTTTTGTTAAGTAGAAGTATTTTGATAAGTGTATTTAAGTCTTTCAAAAGTGTATAAATACATATTAAAACACTACATGTATATACATTTTAACTGAGTCGTTAAGTCATCGTTAGTCGTTACATGTAAGTGTTGTTTTGAAACCTTTAGGTTAACGATCTTGTTAAATGTTGTTAACCCAATGTTTATAATATCAAATGAGATTTTAAATTATTATATTATCATGATATTATCATGTATGAATATCTCTTAATATGATATATATACATTAAATGTCTTTACAACGATAATCGTTACATATATGTCTCGTTTAAAAATCATTAAGTTAGTAGTCTTGTTTTTACATATGTAGTTCATTGTTAATATACTTTATGATATGTTTTCTTATCATAGTATCATGTTAACTATATATATATATCCATATATATGTCATCATATAGTTTTTACAAGTTTTAACGTTCGTGAATCACCGATCAACTTGGGTGGTCAATTGTCTATATGAAACATATTTCAATTAATCAAGTCTTAACAAGTTTGATTGCTTAACATGTTGGAAACATTTAATCATGTAAATATCAATCTCAATTAATATATATAAACATGGAAAAGTTCGGGTCACTACAGTACCTACCCGTTAAATAAATTTCGTCCCGAAATTTTAAGCTGTTGAAGGTGTTGACGAATCTTCTGGAAATAGATGCGGGTATTTCTTCTTCATCTGATCTTCACGCTCCCAGGTGAACTCGGGTCCTCTACGAGCATTCCATCGAACCTTAACAATTGGTATCTTGTTTTGCTTAAGTCTTTTAACCTCACGATCCATTATTTCGACGGGTTCTTCGATGAATTGAAGTTTTTCGTTGATTTGGATTTCATCTAACGGAATAGTGAGATCTTCTTTAGCAAAACATTTCTTTAAATTCGAGACGTGGAAAGTGTTATGTACAGCCGCGAGTTGTTGAGGTAACTCTAGTCGGTAAGCTACTGGTCCGACACGATCAATAATCTTGAATGGTCCAATATACCTTGGATTTAATTTCCCTCGTTTACCAAATCGAACAACGCCTTTCCAAGGTGCAACTTTAAGCATGACCATCTCTCCAATTTCAAATTCTATATCTTTTCTTTTAATGTCAGCGTAGCTCTTTTGTCAACTTTGGGCGGTTTTCAACCGTTGTTGAATTTGGATGATCTTCTCGGTAGTTTCTTGTATAATCTCCGGACCCGTAATCTGTCTATCCCCCACTTCACTCCAACAAATCGGAGACCTGCACTTTCTACCATAAAGTGCTTCAAACGGCGCCATCTCAATGCTTGAATGGTAGCTGTTGTTGTAGGAAAATTCTGCTAATGGTAGATGTCGATCCCAACTGTTTCCGAAATCAATAACACATGCTCGTAGCATGTCTTCAAGCGTTTGTATCGTCCTTTCGCTCTGCCCATCAGTTTGTGGATGATAGGCAGTACTCATGTCTAGACGAGTTCCTAATGCTTGCTGTAATGTCTGCCAGAATCTTGAAATAAATCTGCCATCCCTATCAGAGATAATAGAGATTGGTATTCCATGTCTGGAGACGACTTCCTTCAAATACAGTCGTGCTAACTTCTCCATCTTGTCATCTTCTCTTATTGGTAGGAAGTGTGCTGATTTGGTGAGACGATCAACTATTACCCAAATAGTATCAAAACCACTTGCAGTCCTTGGCAATTTAGTGATGAAATCCATGGTAATGTTTTCCCATTTCCATTTCGGGATTTCGGGTTGTTGAAGTAGACCTGATGGTTTCTGATGCTCAGCTTTGACCTTAGAACACATCAAACATTCTCCTACGTATTTAGCAACATCGGCTTTCATACTCGGCCACCAAAAATGTTTCTTGAGATCCTTGTACATCTTCCCCGTTCCAGGATGTATTGAGTATCTGGTTTTATGAGCTTCTCTAAGTACCATTTCTCTCATATCTCCAAATTTTGGTACCCAAATCCTTTCAGCCCTATACCGGGTTCCATCTTCCCGAATATTAAGATGCTTCTCCGATCCTTTGGGTATTTCATCCTTTAAATTTCCCTTTTTTAAAATTCCTTGTTGCGCCTCCTTTATTTGAGTAGTAAGGTTATTATGAATCATTATATTCATAGATTTTACTCGAATGGGTTCTCTGTCCTTCCTGCTCAAGGCATCGGCTACCACATTTGCCTTCCCCGGGTGGTAACGAATCTCAAAGTCGTAATCATTCAATAATTCAATCCACCTACGCTGCCTCATATTCAGTTGTTTCTGATTAAATATGTGTTGAAGACTTTTGTGGTCAGTATATATAATACTTTTGACCCCATATAAGTAGTGCCTCCAAGTCTTTAATGCAAAAACAACCGCGCCTAATTCCAAATCATGCGTCGTATAATTTTGTTCGTGAATCTTCAATTGTCTAGACGCATAAGCAATCACCTTCGTTCTTTGCATTAATACACAACCGAGACCTTGCTTTAATGCGTCACAATAAATCACAAAATCATCATTCCCTTCAGGCAATGACAATATAGGTGCCGTAGTTAGCTTTTTCTTCAATAACTGAAACGCTTTCTCTTGTTCATCATTCCATTCAAATTTCTTCCCTTTATGCGTTAATGCAGTCAAGGGTTTTGCTATTCTGGAAAAGTCTTGGATGAACCTTCTGTAGTAACCAGCTAGTCCTAAAAACTGGCGTATGTGTTTCGGAGTTTTCGGGGTTTCCCACTTTTCAACAGTTTCTATCTTTGCCGGATCCACCTTAATACCTTCTTTGTTCACGATGTGACCGAGGAATTGAACTTCTTCCAACCAAAATGCACACTTTGAAAACTTAGCGTACAATTCTTCCTTCCTCAATACTTCTAACACCTTTCTCAAATGTTCACCGTGTTCTTGGTCATTCTTTGAGTAAATAAGTATGTCATCAATGAAAACAATGACAAACTTGTCAAGGTATGGTCCACACACTCGGTTCATAAGGTCCATGAACACAGCTGGTGCATTAGTTAAACCAAACGGCATGACCATAAACTCGTAATGACCGTAACGTGTTCTGAAAGCAGTCTTTGGAATATCATCTTCTTTCACCCGCATTTGATGATACCCGGAACGTAAGTCAATCTTTGAATAAACAGACGAGCCTTGTAGTTGATCAAATAAGTCGTCGATTCTCGGTAGTGGGTAGCGGTTCTTGATGGTAAGTTTGTTCAACTCTCGGTAGTCGATACACAACCTGAATGTACCATCTTTCTTCTTGACAAACAAAACAGGAGCTCCCCACGGTGATGTGCTTGGTCGAATGAAACCACGCTCTAAAAGTTCTTGTAATTGGCTTTGCAGTTCTTTCATCTCGCTGGGTGCGAGTCTGTAAGGAGCACGAGCTATTGGTGCAGCTCCTGGTACAAGATCTATTTGAAATTCAACGGATCGATGTGGGGGTAATCCCGGTAATTCTTTCGGAAATACATCGGGAAATTCTTTTGCAATGGGAACATCATTGATGCTCTTTTCTTCAGTTTGTACTTTCTCGACGTGTGCTAGAACAGCATAGCAACCTTTTCTTATTAGTTTGTGTGCCTTCAAATTACTAATAAGATGTAGCTTCGTGTTGCCCTTTTCTCCGTACACCATTAAGGGTTTTCCTTTTTCTCGTATAATGCGAATTGCATTTTTGTAACAAACGATCTCCGCTTTCACTTCTTTCAACCAGTCCATACCGATTATCACATCAAAACTCCCTAACTCTACTGGTATCAAATCAATCTTAAATGTTTCGCTAACCAGTTTAATTTCTCGATTCCGACATATATTATCTGCTGAAATTAATTTACCATTTGCTAATTCGAGTAAAAATTTACTATCCAAAGGCGTCAATGGACAACTTAATTTAGCACAAAAATCTCTACTCATATAGCTTCTATCCGCACCCGAATCAAATAAAACGTAAGCAGATTTATTGTCAATAAGAAACGTACCCGTAACAAGCTCTGGGTCTTCCTGTGCCTCTACCGCATTAATATTGAAAACTCTTCCACGGCCTTGTCCATTCGTGTTCTCCTGGTTCGGGCAATTTCTAATAATGTGGCCTGGTTTTCCACATTTATAACAAACTACATTGGCATAACTTGCTCCGACACTACTTGCTCCGCCATTACTCGTTCCGACACCATTTGTTCCTTTCGTTCTATTAACCCCTGGTCCGTAGACCTCACACTTCGCCGCGCTATGACCATTTCTTTTACACTTGTTGCAAAATTTGGTGCAGAACTCCGAGTGATTCTTTTCACACCTTTGGCATAGCTGCTTCTGACTGTTGTTGTTGTTGCGGTTATTATTGTTGTTGGGATGATTGTTGTAGTTGCTGCTGTTGTTGTTGTTGTTGTTGTTGGGCCGTTTGTTGTAGTTGCGATTGATGTTGCGATTGTTGGGATAATTGTTGCGATTATTGTTGTAATTGCTGTTGTTGTTGTTGTATTGGTGATTCTTATCACCGTTTTCCTCCCACTTTCTTTTGACTTGCTTCACATTGGCCTCTTCAGCAGTCTGTTCTTTAATTCTTTCTTCAATCTGGTTCACTAGTTTGTGAGCCATTCTACATGCCTGTTGTATGGAGGCGGGCTCGTGTGAACTTATATCTTCTTGGATTCTTTCCGGTAATCCTTTCACAAACGCGTCGATCTTCTCTTCCTCATCTTCGAATGCTCCCGGACACAATAGGCACAATTCTGTGAATCGTCTTTCGTACGTGGTAATATCAAATCCTTGGGTTCGTAACCCTCTAAGTTCTGTCTTGAGCTTATTGACCTCGGTTCTGGGACGGTACTTCTCGTTCATCAAGTGCTTGAATGCTGACCACGGTAGTGCGTACGCATCATCTTGTCCCACTTGCTCTAGATAGGTATTCCACCATGTTAACGCAGAACCTGTGAAGGTATGCGTAGCGTACTTCACTTTGTCCTCTTCAGTACACTTACTTATGGCAAACACCGATTCAACCTTCTCGGTCTACCGTTTCAATCCGATCGGTCCTTCGGTTCCATCAAATTCCAAAGGTTTGCAGGCAGTGAATTCTTTGTAGGTGCATCCTACACGATTTCCTGTACTGCCAGATCCAAGGTTATTGTTGGTATGTAGCGCAGCCTGTACTGCGGCTATGTTTGAAGCTAGAAAAGTACGGAATTCCTCTTCATTCATATTCACGGTGTGTCGAGTAGTCGGTGCCATTTCCTTCAAAATAGTCAAATGGAACAAGTTAATCATACAGAATATTAAGAGTAGTTAATAGTATTTCGTAGCATAATATGAACTCATTTATAAAAGCTTTTTCTTCATATTAGCATTTTATAAGTTTAAATTCGGGTAGTACCTACCCGTTAAGTTCATACTTAGTAACTAATATACAATTCAACTACTACAATTCTATATGAAAAACTGATTATAATAATATTTCGCGTTCAAACTTTTATACAATATTTTACAAACTTACAATACCGCTTATTTTACATAAAGCATGAAATATAGCACACAATAACTTTGATACAAGATAGTTGTGAAGACAATTCTAGCTAGTACACAAGTCGTTCAGCAAAGACAATAAAGACATGTAATTCATACGTCCAGAAACAAGTCATGCATTCAGGTTTTACTAGGACTACTTCCCATCCTTGGTCTTGTGCAACATAACCCTTATGGCCATTGATAAGACAGCGTGTTGTAACGTCGTCAAAGGGACGAGGGTTACGTAATGTCCAACAGTCCCGTAATAATCTAAAAACCTCATTTCTTACCCCAATTACCGACTCCGTCACTTGTGGAAACGTTTTGTTTAATAGTTGTAGCCCGATGTTCTTGTTCTCACTTTGGTGAGAAGCGAACATTACTAATCCGTAAGCATAACATGCTTCTTTATGTTGCATGTTAGCCGCTTTTTCTAAATCACGAAGTCCAATATTCGGATATATTGAGTCAAAATAATTTCTTAACCCGTTGCGAAAAATAGCATTTGGGTTCCCCGCAATATATGCATCAAAGTAAACACATCGTAACTTATGGGTTTCCCAATGTGATATCCCCCATCTTTCAAACGAAAGTCTCTTATAAACCAAGACATTCTTGGAACGTTCTTCGAATGTCTTACAAACTGATCTCGCCTTAAATAGTTGTGCCGAAGAATTCTGGCCGACTCTAGACAAGATTTCATCAATCATGTCTCCGGGTAGGTCTCTTAAAATATTGGGTTGTCTATCCATTTTGTGTTTTTAAACTGTAAAATAGACAAGAGTTAGATTCATAAAAAAAATACTTATTAATACAAGCAATTTTTACATATATCATAAAGCATAAGAACACTATATTACATATATTACACCACACGAATACAACTATCTTATTCCGACTCGCTCGTTTCTTCTTCTTCGGTTTTGGTTCGTTTTGCCAAGTTTCTAGGGATATATGATGTTCCCCTAATACGAGCCGTCGTTGTCCACATTGGTTTAGAAACACCTGGTGGTTTAGAGGTTCCCGGGTCATTGTTACAACTTAAGAACTTCGGGGGTTGTCGATACATATAAAGTTCATCGGGGTTGGAATTAGATTTCTCTATTTTTATGCCCTTTCCCTTATTATTTTCTTTTGCCTTTTTAAATTCAGTTGGGGTAATTTCTATAACATCATTGGAATTCTCGTCGGAATCCGATTCATCGGAGAATTGGTAATCCTCCCAATATTTTGCTTCCTTGGCGGAAACACCATTGACCATAATTAACCTTGGTCGGTTGGTTGAGGATTCTCTTTTACTTAACCGTTTTATTATTTCCCCCACCGGTTCCGATTTTTCTTCCGGTTCCGATTCTTCGTCCGGTTCCGATTCTTCTTCCGGTTCCGACTCTTCTTCCGGTTCCTCTTCGGGAACTTGTGAATCAGTCCACGAATCATTCCAATTTACATTTGACTCTTTATTATTATTAGGTGAGTCAATGGGACTTGTTCTAGAGGTAGACATCTATCACGTAAAATCAAACACGTTAAGAGATTAATATATCACATAATATTCATATGTTAAAAATATATAGTTTCCAACAAAAATGTTAAGCAATCATTTTTAAAGAAAACACGGTCGAAGTCCAGACTCACTAATGCATCCTAACAAACTCGATAAGACACACTAATGCAAATTTTCTGGTTCTCTAAGACCAACGCTCGGATACCAACTGAAATGTCCCGTTCTTATTGATTAAAAACGTTCCATCTTAATTGATTTCGTTGCGAGGTTTTGACCTCTATATGAGACGTTTTTCAAAGACTGCATTCATTTTAAAACAAACCATAACCTTTATTTCATCAATAAAGGTTTAAAAAACTTTACGTAGATTATCAAATAATGATAATCTAAAATATCCTGTTTACACACGACCATTACATAATGGTTTACAATACAAATATGTTACAACAAAATAAGTTTCTTGAATGCAGTTTTTACACAATATCATACAAGCATGGACTCCAAATCTCGTCCTTATTTAAGTATGCGACAGCGGAAGCTCTTAATAATCACCTAAGAATAAACATGCTTAAAACGTCAACAAAAATGTTGGTGAGTTATAGGTTTAACCTATATATATCAAATCGTAACAATAGACCACAAGATTTCATATTTCAATACACATCCCATACATAGAGATAAAAATCATTCATATGGTGAACACCTGGTAACAGACAATAACAAGATGCATATATAAGAATATCCCCATCATTCCGGGACACCCTTCGGATATGATATAAATTTCGAAGTACTAAAGCATCCGGTACTTTGAATGGGGTTTGTTAGGCCCAATAGATCTATCTTTAGGATTCGCGTCAATTAGGGTGTCTGTTCCCTAATTCTTAGATTACCAGACTTAATAAAAAGGGGCATATTCGATTTCGATAATTCAACCATAGAATGTAGTTTCACGTACTTGTGTCTATTTTGTAAATCATTTATAAAACCTGCATGTATTCTCATCCCAAAAATATTATATTTTAAAAGTGGGACTATAACTCACTTTCACAGATTTTTACTTCGTCGGGAAGTAAGACTTGTCCACTGGTTGATTCACGAACCTATAACAATATATACATATATATCAAAGTATGTTCAAAATATATTTACAACACTTTTAATATATTTTGATGTTTTAAGTTTATTAAGTCAGCTGTCCTCGTTAGTAACCTACAACTAGTTGTCCACAGTTAGATGTACAGAAATAAATCGATAAATATTATCTTGAATCAATCCACGACCCAGTGTATACGTATCTCAGTATTGATCACAACTCAAACTATATATATTTTGGAATCAACCTCAACCCTGTATAGCTAACTCCAACATTCACATATAGAGTGTCTATGGTTGTTCCGAAATATATATAGATGTGTCGACATGATAGGTCGAAACATTGTATACGTGTCTATGGTATCTCAAGATTACATAATATACAATACAAGTTGATTAAGTTATGGTTGGAATAGATTTGTTACCAATTTTCACGTAGCTAAAATGAGAAAAATTATCCAATCTTGTTTTACCCATAACTTCTTCATTTTAAATCCGTTTTGAGTGAATCAAATTGCTATGGTTTCATATTGAACTCTATTTTATGAATCTAAACAGAAAAAGTATAGGTTTATAGTCGGAAAAATAAGTTACAAGTCGTTTTTGTAAAGGTAGTCATTTCAGTCGAAAGAACGACGTCTAGATGACCATTTTAGAAAACATACTTCCACTTTGAGTTTAACCATAATTTTTAGATATAGTTTCATGTTCATAATAAAAATCATTTTCTCAGAATAACAACTTTTAAATCAAAGTTTATCATAGTTTTTAATTAACTAACCCAAAACAGCCCGCGGTGTTACTACGACGGCGTAAATCCGGTTTTACGGTGTTTTTCGTGTTTCCAGGTTTTAAATCATTAAGTTAGCATATCATTTAGATATAGAACATGTGTTTAGTTGATTTTAAAAGTCAAGTTAGAAGGATTAACTTTTGTTTGCGAACAAGTTTAGAATTAACTAAACTATGTTCTAGTGATTACAAGTTTAAACCTTCGAATAAGATAGCTTTATATGTATGAATCGAATGATGTTATGAACATCATTACTACCTTAATTTCCTTGGATAAACCTACTGGAAAAGAGAAAAATGGATCTAGCTTCAATGGATCCTTGGATGGCTCGAAGTTCTTGAAGCAGAATCATGACACGAAAACAAGTTCAAGTAAGATCATCACTTGAAATAAGATTGTTATAGTTATAGAAATTGAACCAAAGTTTGAATATGATTATTACCTTGTATTAGAATGATAACCTACTGTAAGAAACAAAGATTTCTTGAGGTTGGATGATCACCTTACAAGATTGGAAGTGAGCTAGCAAACTTGAAAGTATTCTTGATTTTATGAAACTAGAACTTTTGGAATTTATGAAGAACACTTAGAACTTGAAGATAGAACTTGAGAGAGATCAATTAGATGAAGAAAATTGAAGAATGAAAGTGTTTGTAGGTGTTTTTGGTCGTTGGTGTATGGATTAGATATAAAGGATATGTAATTTTGTTTTCATGTAAATAAGTCATGAATGATTACTCATATTTTTGTAATTTTATGAGATATTTCATGCTAGTTGCCAAATGATGGTTCCCACATGTGTTAGGTGACTCACATGGGCTACTAAGAGCTGATCATTGGAGTGTATATACCAATAGTACATACATCTAAAAGCTGTGTATTGTACGAGTACGAATACGGGTGCATACGAGTAGAATTGTTGATGAAACTGAACGAGGATGTAATTGTAAGCATTTTTGTTAAGTAGAAGTATTTTGATAAGTGTATTGACGTCTTTCAAAATTGTATAAATACATATTAAAACACTACATGTATATACATTTTAACTGAGTCGTTAAGTCATCGTTAGTCGTTACATGTAAGTGTTGTTTTGAAACCTTTAGGTTAACGATCTTGTTAAATGTTGTTAACCCAATGTTTATAATATCAAATGAGATTTTAAATTATTATATTATCATGATATTATCATGTATGAATATCTCTTAATATGATATATATACATTAAATGTCTTTACAACGATAATCGTTACATATATGTCTCGTTTAAAAATCATTAAGTTAGTAGTCTTGTTTTTACATATGTAGTTCATTGTTAATATACTTTATGATATGTTTTCTTATCATAGTATCATGTTAACTATATATATATATCCATATATATGTCATCATATAGTTTTTACAAGTTTTAACGTTCGTGAATCACCGATCAACTTGGGTGGTCAATTGTCTATATGAAACATATTTCAATTAATCAAGTCTTAACAAGTTTGATTGCTTAACATGTTGGAAACATTTAATCATGTAAATATCAATCTCAATTAATATATATAAACATGGAAAAGTTCGGGTCACTACAGTTCGAGCCTGTCGGTGACGAAATTTTTTTAGAAAGGCTTACAATTGAGGTAGTTTTCTAATTTCATTATTATTATTATTATTATTATTATTATTATTATTATTATTATTATTATTATTATTATTATTATTATTATTATTATTATTATTATTATTACTATTATTCCTATATAAGTATTATTGTTATTAGTATTATTATTATTAATATTAAGATTACTAATAAAAGTATTATCAAGTATCATTTTATTATTATTATTATTATTATTAATATTAGTATTAGTATTATCATTAAGAATATTGTTAGTAATATCCTTATTATTACACGTATCATTTTTATTAAAACTATATTTTTTTATTATTATTAGCATTATTATCATTATTATTATTTTTATCATTAACATGACTTTGATTATTGTTATTATTATTATTTTATCAAATAAATATTAGATACATAGAAATATATTTGATACATAATATATTAGTACTACATAAAATTATAGAATAAACTTATTAACATTAATTATATAAATAATTACATATAACAAATTATTGATTTTCAATATAATACTGATCACACAGATATATAAAACTATATAAATATTAATTATTTTAAATAATAAATATACAAACTAAGTATATAAGATATATAAATTAAAATATAATACATAAATTTGATCGAATACAATTATATGTGTTAACATATATATATAATTAATTTAGGATCGTGAATCCAAGGTCAACTTTGCACTTGTTCAATGACGTTATATGTATTTTTACTACAAAATACAATATGGTGAGTTTCATTACTCTCTTTTTAAATGCTTTTGCAATATATATTTTTGGGACTGAGAATCATGCGCTTTTATAAATGTTTTACGAAATAGACACAAGTAATCGAAACTACATTATATGGTTGAATGATCGAAGCCGAATATGCCTCTTTTTGCTTGGTAACCTAAGAATTAGTAAACAGTCTACTAATTGACGCGAATCCTAAAGATAGATCTATTGGGCCTAACGAACCCCATCCAAAGTACCGGATGCTTTAGTACTTCGATGTTGTTTTATCATGTCTGAAGGATTTCCCGGAATGATAGGGGATATTCTTATATGCATCTTGTTAATGTCGGTTACCAGGTGTTCACCATATGAATGATTATTTTTGTCTCTATGTATGGGACGTATATTTATGAGAAATGAAATGAAAATCTTGTGGTCTATTAAAATGATGGAAATGATTATTTATGTTAAACTAATGAACTCACCAACCTTTTGGTTGACACTTTAAAGCATGTTTATTCTCAGGTATTAAAGAAATCTTCCGCTGTGCATTTGCTCATTTTAGAGATATTACTTGGAGTCAATCATGACATATTTCAAAAGACGTTGCATTTGAGTCGTTGAGTTCATCAAGAATATTATTAAGTCGTTTATAGTTTGGATATATTATGATATAGCATGCATGCCTGTCAACTTTCAATGTAAAGGAAGTTTGTCTTTTAAAAACGAATGCAATATTTGTAAAATGTATCATATAGAGGTCAAATACCTCGCAAAGTAATTAACTGTTGTGAATCATTTATAATCGGTGTGGACTTCATCCAGATGGATTAGGACGGGTCACTTGTAGTGACCTGGAAATTTCCGATCAAATTTAAACTTTAATCTCTATATGTTTTCGACACGATAAGCAAAGTCCGTAAGTTTGAGTCTCAAAAAGTTTGGCTGTTTCAAATATTCAATTGACTTGCGACATTCCCAACGATTCACGAAAAGTTAATTAGTTAATTGTATATATATATATATATATATATATATATATATATATATATATATATATATATATATTGTAACATAAGCAAATTGTAAATAATATATATATAGAAATTTATAATAACTTAGTTCATATAAATAGTTATGTAGTAATATTATTTGTTATATTAAAAGGTATTAGCATTCTTATTATTAAAATTTATTATTAATTATTGTTATTAATATTAAAATACAACTTATTATCATTAATATTATTATTAATATTATGATTATATTTATTATTATAATTATTATTAGTATTTATTATTATTAATATTATCAATATAATTAATTAAAAATGATTTATGGATACTAATAGATACAAAATCGGTTTTCAATCCCATATGCTTTCATTACTTTATATGATTTCCTTCTTTGATTGAACCTTTCTTGCTCCAATCACATGCATCTACGAATGGGTATTATTAACAAAGGTTACTGTATAAGATTTGATTGACACTGTGTTTAATTATCACTGCTTTTTAATTGATTGTCATTTGTCCTTAAATGATTGTCATTCGAATCAATACATACACAATTGCACGATTATTAAAGTTAAGACTCTGTTGTGATTTCATCTCTCTATTTCCTCCTATACATACAAACACATACTGAAAATATAGATATCTTTCTTATGGAATTCTTCTTCTTCTTTCCCCGAGACAACCAATCATCATCTTCTTTCTATTATATCTGTTTCATTTTTATCAAATACATTCACCACCTACGGGTTTATACTACTACTAATCTTGTTTTTATGTTCGAACCATGGTGAACCATCACCACCGACGGCCAACACCATAACCTCCACATCAAACCTTGCCACCTTGCTCTTTCACCTTTTATTTCATGTGAGACTCACCACTAACGAGCCACAAATTGAAACCGTTAACCACCTTTAATCATCTCCAACCCAAACCCACTTGATTATCACCCTAAACCGCCAACGACAATCACCCATGAAACCATCGCCAACCTCGTTCTCTCTCTCCTAGGTTCTAATCCGAATAACCACCAAACAAACCATCTCAAAACAATCGAATAATTAATTGATTCCTGTTTCTATCACCAAGCCAGGAATCTCTATTACCACCTCTCCATAAAACTGTTAACCTACGCTAACCCCATGTCGACAACACCACTCAACAAATATTACTAAGGCTCGTTTTACATTTCTACTTCAAACTAAATCAAACCACCTGCTACTATTGTCTACTCTTTTCAATTCAAACAGACCCAAACTCATTTGAATTGTTGTTGCTCATGTTAACCGAAGACCACCACATAACCGGTACCTGCATCCACCACTGTACTATTTCTGTTCAGCTGTGAAATCACCACAAACGTCACCTGCAACTTCTGTTTCCATTCAATATTACCTACTGCAGCTGCTATTCTCATTCTAATTTTTTTTCCTGAAGATGAAAGAGTGTAACGAATGTAAATATCGAATATGATGATGATGAATGGAGGTTACGACAATGATGAACAGATAATGATAATGATACGTTTATTTTTATTTTTTTTCTCCTAATGGCCGACAAACCCTAAGCCCCACTTCCAATTCTAATTAGTTCCTGATATTTTATTTTATTTTTTTTATAAATCGAAAACCTTTATTTAGTTGTCGACTTCTGCTTGGAATTACCTGGACACCGAAATCTTCTTTCAAACTTGGGCCGTAAACTCTATTTGGTTGTTGGGCCATTGTGATTCGTTTACAGTTGGGTCGATATCATTTTCTGTTGGGCCGTTTTCTTTCTTGGGGCATAGCAAAAACCACTTGTTACTCATTTGAAGATGATATGGCTATGCTTAGGATGAATTACGTGATGTATATGATGATAGTTTAGGTTAATCGGGTTTAAAAAGGATGAGGAAGATGGTATTGATACATATGATCACACTTAATTATTTAATTATACGAAGTAATATTATGCATTAGCCGGAATACGTCTGTGATGATTATGATTAGATGATCAAGAAGATGATAAGCATGATTGTTATGTTAAGGATGATGATGACGATGAAGAAAAGAAACTGATATAGTATAGGATAAATAAGTTTAAAGTATGCACTATAACAGAAATGAAATGCAGAGTAGATGGTTGGGTGTTTGGTCGGATTACCATGAGGTCGTGGGTTCAATCCCTACGTATAGCATTTTTCTGTTTAATTGAACTTGGGCTTGTGAAATCTTAATTGCTGCTGGGCCGAAATCTAATTTAAATTGTTGGGCCAAGTTTACTAGTTGGGCCGGATGTGATTTGCTGTTGGGCTAAGATAATACGGGTTATATTGAATGAATACCGAATATAATCAGAAAATTAGAAATAGACGAATGGTTTAGAAGGTGTTTTGCTGAGCGAGAGGTCACGGGTTCGAGTCCCATTCGTGGCCAAAGGCTTCTTTTAAGGTAGTTTCTATTATTATTAATAATATTACTATTATTAGTTCATTATTACCATTATTATTATTAATAATGTCATTATTATTATTAGATATTGTTATCATGATGATTGTTAGTACCCCTAATATATTAAAAGCATTATTTTCATTAATCACCTTAAGAGTATTATCATTATTATTATTATTATAAGTATTATTATAATTAGTATTATCAATATTGTTATTATTAATATTATTATCAAAATAGGTATTATTATTAAATAATATGGTTTTTAATATTACCTTTGTTAAACTCAAAAACTACCTTTTTAAGCAGTTAAATATTTCGTACATAAAAATATACTTATTACGTGTACTATAAATATATTAAGAATTTCACATAACTATATATATATATATATATATATATATATATATATATATATATATATATATATATATATATATATATATATATATATATATATATATATATATATATATATATATATATATATATATATATATATATATATCAAACTTACTAATATTATTTATATAAATACTTACAAATAGCAAACTATCGATTTTTAAATATAACATTAAACAAGTATGGATATATTAATGTAACTATATAAATAATAACCATTTTGAATATAAACACAAATTAAATATATAATATATAAATTAAGATATAATAAATTGTTCAATTATGAGTATACGTTATAATATATATACATACAAATGGTATAGGTTCGTGAATCTGGGGCCAACCCTGCATTGTTCAATTTAATCATATGTATTTTTACTACAAAATACATTAGGTGAGTTTCATTTGATCCCTTTTACTCTTTACATTTTTGGGACTGAGAATACATGCGCTTTTATAAATGTTTGATGCAATAGACACATGTACCTTAACTGCATTCTATGATAGAATTATCTGGGATTGGGGTTGATTATTATGACACGCATTAGCCCCCGGTTACCATTAGAGCGTATAAGCTCCTGAGCCGGGTGGATGGTTTATTATTTATGACATGTTGGCACCGGTTGTCCTATATTTTATAAACATGTGTTCAGCCGTGGGGTGTAAAGACCGGCACAGAGGTTCTATATTTTGAAGGCACATGTATTCAGCCGTGGGGTGAAAGACCGGCACAGATGGTTACTATTATATTTTGAATCCTCACCAGGTGTTCTTCATATGAAAGATATTTTTTTTTGTGCAGTTGGAATGGGACTTCTTGTAAGACCCAAATAATTATCTTACTTACTTGTGTATTATGGTGTTCAAGGGTGTGGGTTTTATTGTATATAAATTAAAATGCAAAATAAACTGTTTCAGTAGGATCGCGCGCCGCGCGGGTTTGGGGCGCGCCGCGCCATTTGGCGCTGATAGAATCCTTTGTTTTAATTGGTTTAAATGAAGGGTATTTGGGTAATTTCACTTGGGGCCGGATTTGTGAGCCATATTAGCTGGTTTGGATCAGTTTTGGATCATTTTCACATCCATTCATCACTCCCAACTATCTAGAGAGAGAGAGAGAGAGAGAGAGAGAGATTCTAGAGAGAGATTTGGGGTTTTGGAGAAGAAGGAGGCCGTTTGGATCAAAAGCTCGGGTTCTAAAGTTGTTCCTCTCGTTCTTGGCTACGCGGTGATAGTATTGGTAAGCTCAAACTCCGAATTTCATCTATTTGATTTGATATTCAAGTTAGGGTTTGAGTTAGTTTGATGAAAAACCCTTTTAGATGATGAAATGGGTTTAGTGATGCTAGTAATTGGGTTTATTGTTAATTGTTGGTGGATTTTGGGTTGGTGAACTAATTGGCCATGTTTAGGACTTGAAATTGAGTTTAATCACTTAAGTTAGTGAATATGGAAGTATTGAAACCCATTTAAGGTTATTTGGTTGACTAATTGTGACTTTGGGTCAAATTAGGGTTTGGTGGTGATTATGACCCATTTGGCGATTTAATTAGGTTTATAAACTTAAAATGGATTAAGTTGAAGTATTAAACCGAGTTAAATGTGTTTTGGTGTTAAAACTTGTAAATAGTGAGATTTTGACTTAATGGGTCAAAATTAGGGTTTAAGTGTCAAAATGGGTATGACACGTGTTTAACACTTGAGTTCGGGTTTATTTGGCATATTAGGACCATTCTCACTTGTGTGAGTGATTATTGGTTAGTTTGGGCGCCGTTTGTACTTGGTAGTGCATTTGGGTCAAATTTGCACTAAGTGTCGAATTGGGTTGATTTGTGAATCCACTCTAAGTGTATTGTTGTAATTGTGATAATGGAATAGGTATTTTCCATTGGCGAGTTGCGGTTTACTTGGAAGCTTTTTCAAGACTTCAAGGTGAGTGATAATATCCTATGTGCATATGTATGTGTAGGATGGGTGCGGGTCGGGTGAAGTGATTCTCGGCTATAGAGCTCACTTCACATATAGATGGATTTGATAGACTCGCGTTTAGATCCAATTGGCACGGTTGTGCGTTTTGGTTGACCACCTTTGGCGAGGTACACGTTTTGTGTGTACACTATCACACGTGGTTGTGATGTGGATGATATAACCCCAATGGCGAAGGGTTTTGGGTTGGAGAAGTGAATCGCGTGTAGTTCGGATTCACGATGACGCGTGTAGTTCGGTCATCTTATCAAAATGAATCTCGTGTAGTTCGGATTCATGGTGACTCGTGTAGTTCGGTCATCTTATTAAGGTAGTAATCTCGTGTGGTTTCGGATTACTAAGGCTCGTGTAGTTCGGCCAACCTCGATGTTGTGAAGATAGTAATCTCGTGTGGTTTTGGATTACTAAGGCTCGTGTAGTTCGGCCAATCTTCATTGTGGTATTTGGTTCTCGGTGTTGGGTTAAGGTGTTAACCTTGTTCGTTTATATTGATATATATTAATGTATTGTTGTGTTGTAGCTAACCCTCCGGGTGTAGCTATTTGGCGTTGTTCACATCGTCGTTGGTGAACTTATATTGTTGTTGTATCTTTAGCTCGTTGCTTAGAGATCGTACGGTATGCTTAGTGTAGTGCCTTATAATGGATGCCTCGGTATGCGGTATTTGTTATTTTGTGGCGTGTCTATTTTATACATATATATGTATGTAGTATATTATCATTCACTAAGCGTTAGCTTACCCTCTCGTTGTTGACTCTTTTGATAGATTGCATGCGGATGGTGGCTCGGGTAAGCGCGAGGATTAGAGGACTTGCATAGTTTGCGTAGAAGGCTTGCTTTTGGATTTATTAGGATTGGGTAGCGTATCCCCAATCGCCATGCTCGGCTTTATTTTGTATTAAAAGTCTTATGGTCGAAAATTGTATTTTGATACTAAAAGGGTAATTTGGGTTGATGTGGGCCCCGCTTCGTAAACTAAATTTTATTAATGGAACGCGCTAGTTTTCATATATTGAACATGCGGTTAAAAGTGTTTTGTCTAAATACGTCGGGAACTAGTCAAACATTTTCGCATTTAAAGACTTTCCGGACAGTCCACTTTGGCGCGCCGCACGGCCTATATGGCGCGCCGCGCCACATGCTGTTCAGGAAATTTTTTTTTTATTTTGCTGTTTTCACGTGGTTTTGTCGTTGGATGGTTTGGGTTGTTACAAGTGGTATCAGAGCATGGTCTAAGAGATTTAGGTGACTTGAGATAGGTGCCTAGACTTAGACTTGTGTGTGCTTAAATTGTTGCGGGACTTGTAGGATTACGGGTCGGAATGGGTTTGATTAGTGCCTTGGCTATAGGTTGACTAACGTTTATATTAATAATGCGGATATCATTAATATGTTGTTGTGTTGTGATAATAATTCTCGCGTGTGTTTGTACCGCGTAGAATTTTGGTTGTGTTTGTGTATATCATCGAGCGAGACGGTCGTTGTACTAACGAGTCGATGTGGCATGTGTGCGTAATAAGAACTTGTAAACCTTATTACGGGTGCAAATCGTGTCTAACAAGTGATGTACGATGAGTGTTTAGCAAGATGGGGCTGTGTCGTGCGTACGGTTTTACACTTTCGTGGACTAATCATTTTGCATTCTTTAGAATTACGACGCGAAACGAGACCGAGGCGAATGATGAAATGTCCCGTTCTTATTGATTAAAAACGTTCCATATTAATTGATTTCGTTGCGAGGTTTTGACCTCTATATGAGACGTTTTTTCAAAGACTGCATTCATTTTTAAACAAACCATAACCTTTATTTCATCAATAAAGGTTTAAAAAGCTTTACGTAGATTATCAAATAATGATAATCTAAAATATCCTGTTTACACACGACCATTACATAATGGTTTACAATACAAATATGTTACAACAAAATAAGTTTCTTGAATGCAGTTTTTACACAATATCATACAAGCATGGACTCCAAATCTTGTCCTTATTTAACTATGCGACAGCGGAAGCTCTTAATAATCACCTGAGAATAAACATGCTTAAAACGTCAACAAAAATGTTGGTGAGTTATAGGTTTAACCTATATATATCAAATCGTAACAATAGACCACAAGATTTCATATTTCAATACACATCCCATACATAGAGATAAAAATCATTCATATGGTGAACACCTGGTAACCGACAATAACAAGATGCATATATAAGAATATCCCCATCATTCCGGGACACCCTTCGGATATGATATAAATTTCGAAGTACTAAAGCATCCGATACTTTGGATGGGGTTTGTTAGGCCCAATAGATCTATCTTTAGGATTCGCGTCAATTAGGGTGTCTGTTCCCTAATTCTTAGATTACCAGACTTAATAAAAAGGGGCATATTCGATTTCGATAATTCAACCATAGAATGTAGTTTCACGTACTTGTGTCTATTTTGTAAATCATTTATAAAACCTGCATGTATTCTCATCCCAAAAATATTAGATTTTAAAAGTGGGACTATAACTCACTTTCACAGATTTTTACTTCGTCGGGAAGTAAGACTTGGCCACTGGTTGATTCACGAACCTATAACAATATATACATATATATCAAAGTATGTTCAAAATATATTTACAACACTTTTAATATATTTTGATGTTTTAAGTTTATTAAGTCAGCTGTCCTCGTTAGTAACCTACAACTAGTTGTCCACAGTTAGATGTACAGAAATAAATCGATAAATATTATCTTGAATCAATCCACGACCCAGTGTATATGTATCTCAGTATTGATCACAACTCAAACTATATATATTTTGGAATCAACCTCAACCCTGTATAGCTAACTCCAACATTCACATATAGAGTGTCTATGGTTGTTCCAAAATATATATAGATGTGTCGACATGATAGGTCGAAACATTGTATACGTGTCTATGGTATCTCAAGATTACATAATATATAATACAAGTTGATTAAGTTATGGTTGGAATAGATTTGTTACCAATTTTCACGTAGCTAAAATGAGAAAAATTATCCAATCTTGTTTTACCCATAACTTCTTCATTTTAAATCCGTTTTGAGTGAATCAAATTGCTATGGTTTCATATTGAACTCTATTTTATGAATCTAAACCAAAAAAGTATAGGTTTATAGTCGGAAAAATAAGTTACAAGTCGTTTTTGTAAAGGTAGTCATTTCAGTCGAAAGAACGACGTCTAGATGACCATTTTAGAAAACATACTTCCACTTTGAGTTTAACCATAATTTTTGGATATAGTTTCATGTTCATAATAAAAATCATTTTCTCAGAATAACAACTTTTAAATCAAAGTTTATCATAGTTTTTAATTAACTAACCCAAAACAGCCCGCGGTGTTACTACGACGGCGTAAATCCGTTTTTACGGTGTTTTTCGTGTTTTCAGGTTTTAAATCATTAAGTTAGCATATCATATAGATATAGAACATGTGTTTAGTTGATTTTAAAAGTCAAGTTAGAAGGATTAACTTTTGTTTGCGAACAAGTTTAGAATTAACTAAACTATGTTCTAGTGATTACAAGTTTAAACCTTCGAATAAGATAGCTTTATATGTATGAATCGAATGATGTTATGAATATCATTACTACCTTAAGTTCCTTGGATGAACCTACTGGAAAAGAGAAAAATGGATCTAGCTTCAATGGATCCTTGGATGGCTCAAAGTTCTTGAAGCAAAATCATGACACGAAAACAAGTTCAAGTAAGATCATCACTTGAAATAAGATTGTTATAGTTATAGAAATTGAACCAAAGTTTGAATATGATTATTACCTTGTATTAGAATGATAACCTACTGTAAGAAACAAAGATTTCTTGAGGTTGGATGATCACCTTACAAGATTGGAAGTGAGCTAGCAAACTTGAAAGTATTCTTGTTTTTATGAAACTAGAACTTTTGGAATTTATGAAGAACACTTAGAACTTGAAGATAGAACTTGAGAGAGTTCAATTAGATGAAGAAAATTGAAGAATGAAAGTGTTTGTAGGTGTTTTTGGTCGTTGGTGTATGGATTAGATATAAAGGATATGTAATTTTGTTTTCATGTAAATAAGTCATGAATGATTACTCATATTTTTGTAATCTTATGAGATATTTCATGCTAGTTGCCAAATGATGGTTCCCACATGTGTTAGGTGACTCACATGGGCTGCTAAGAGCTGATCATTGGAGTGTATATACCAATAGTACATACATCTAAAAGCTGTGTATTGTACGAGTACGAATACGGGTGCATACGAGTAGAATTGTTGATGAAACTGAACGAGAATGTAATTGTAAGCATTTTTGTTAAGTAGAAGTATTTTGATAAGTGTATTGAAGTCTTTCAAAAGTTTATAAATACATATTAAAAAACTACATGTATATACATTTTAACTGAGTCGTTAAGTCATCGTTAGTCGTTACATGTAAGTGTTGTTTTGAAACCTTTAGGTTAACGATCTTGTTAAATGTTGTTAACCCAATGTTTATAATATCAAAAGAGATTTTAAATTATTATATTATCATGATATTATGATGTACGAATATCTCTTAATATGATATATATACATTAAATGTCGTTACAACGATAAACGTTACATATATGTCTCATTTCAAAATCATTAAGTTAGTAGTCTTGTTTTTACATATGTAGTTCATTGTTAATATAATTAATGATATGTTTACTTATCATAATATCATGTTAACTATATATATAACCATATATATGTCATCATATAGTTTTTTTTACAAGTTTTAACGTTCGTGAATCACCGGTCAACTTGGGTGGTCAATTGTCTATATGAAACCTATTTCAATTAATCAAGTCTTAACAAGTTTGATTGCTTAACATGTTGGAAACATTTAATCATGTAAACATCAATCTCAATTAATATATATAAACATGGAAAAGTTCGGGTCACTACAGTACCTACCCGTTAAATAAATTTCGTCCCGAAATTTTAAGCTGTTGAAGGTGTTGACGAATCTTCTGGAAATAGATGCGGGTATTTCTTCTTCATCTGATCTTCACGCTCCCAGGTGAACTCGGGTCCTCTACGAGCATTCCATCGAACCTTAACAATTGGTATCTTGTTTTGCTTAAGTCTTTTAACCTCACGATCCATTATTTCGACGGGTTCTTCGATGAATTGGAGTTTTTCGTTGATTTGGATTTCATCTAACGGAATAGTGAGATCTTCTTTAGCAAAACATTTCTTCAAATTCGAGACGTGGAAAGTGTTATGTACAGCCGCGAGTTGTTGAGGTAACTCAAGTCGGTAAGCTACTGGTCCGACACGATCAATAATCTTGAATGGTCCAATATACCTTGGATTTAATTTCCCTCGTTTACCAAATCGAACAACGCCTTTCCAAGGTGAAACTTTAAGCATGACCATCTCTCCAATTTCAAATTCTATATCTTTTCTTTTAATGTCAGCGTAGCTCTTTTGTCGACTTTGGGCGGTTTTCAACCGTTGTTGAATTTGGATGATCTTCTCGGTAGTTTCTTGTATAATCTCCGGACCCGTAATCTGTCTATCCCCCACCTCACTCCAACAAATCGGAGACCTGCACTTTCTACCATAAAGTGCTTCAAACGGCGCCATCTCAATGCTTGAATGGTAGCTGTTGTTGTAGGAAAATTCTGCTAACGGTAGATGTCGATCCCAACTGTTTCCGAAATCAATAACACATGCTCGTAGCATGTCTTCAAGCGTTTGTATCGTCCTTTCGCTCTGCCCATCAGTTTGTGGATGATAGGCAGTACTCATGTCTAGACGAGTTCCTAATGCTTGCTGTAATGTCTGCCAGAATCTTGAAATAAATCTGCCATCCCTATCAGAGATAATAGAGATTGGTATTCCATGTCTGGAGACGACTTCCTTCAAATACAGTCGTGCTAACTTCTCCATCTTGTCATCTTCTCTTATTGGTAGGAAGTGTGCTGATTTGGTGAGACGATCAACTATTACCCAAATAGTATCAAAACCACTTGCAGTCCTTGGCAATTTAGTGATGAAATCCATGGTAATGTTTTCCCATTTCCATTCCGGGATTTCGGGTTGTTGAAGTAGACCTGATGGTTTCTGATGCTCAGCTTTGACCTTAGAACACGTCAAACATTCTCCTACGTATTTAGCAACATCGACTTTCATACCCGGCCACCAAAAATGTTTCTTGAGATCCTTGTACATCTTCCCCGTTCCAGGATGTATTGAGTATCTGGTTTTATGAGCTTCTCTAAGTACCATTTCTCTCATATCTCCAAATTTTGGTACCCAAATCCTTTCAGCCCTATACCGGGTTCCGTCTTCCCGAATATTAAGATGCTTCTCCGATCCTTTTGGTATTTCATCCTTTAAATTTCCCTCTTTTAAAACTCCTTGTTGCGCCTCCTTTATTTGAGTAGTAATGTTATTATGAATCATTATATTCATAGATTTTACTCGAATGGGTTCTCTATCCTTCCTGCTCAAGGCATCGGCTACCACATTTGCCTTCCCCGGGTGGTAACGAATCTCAAAATCGTAATCATTCAATAATTCAATCCACCTACGCTGCCTCATATTCAGTTGTTTCTGATTAAATATGTGTTGAAGACTTTTGTGGTCGGTATATATAATACTTTTGACCCCATATAAGTAGTGCCTCCAAGTCTTTAATGCAAAAACAACCGCGCCTAATTCCAAATCATGCGTCGTATAATTTTGTTCGTGAATCTTCAATTGTCTAGACGCATAAGCAATCACCTTCGTTCGTTGCATTAATACACAACCGAGACCTTGCTTTGATGCGTCACAATAAATCACAAAATCATCATTCCCTTCAGGCAATGACAATATAGGTGCCGTAGTTAGCTTTTTCTTCAATAACTGAAACGCTTTCTCTTGTTCATCATTCCATTCAAATTTCTTCCCTTTATGCGTTAATGCAGTCAAGGGTTTTGCTATTCTGGAAAAGTCTTGGATGAACCTTCTGTAGTAACCAGCTAGTCCTAAAAACTGGCGTATGTGTTTCGGAGTTTTCGGGGTTTCCCACTTTTCAACAGTTTCTATCTTTGCCGGATCCACCTTAATACCTTCTTTGTTCACTATGTGACCGAGGAATTGAACTTCTTCCAACCAAAATGCACACTTTGAAAACTTAGCGTACAATTCTTCCTTCCTCAATACTTCTAACACCTTTCTCAAATGTTCACTGTGTTCTTGGTCATTCTTTGAGTAAATAAGTATGTCATCAATGAAAACAATGACAAACTTGTCAAGGTATGGTCCACACACTCGGTTCATAAGGTCCATGAACACAGCTGGTGCATTAGTTAAACCAAACGGCATGACCATAAACTCGTAATGACCGTAACGTGTTCTGAAAGCAGTCTTTGGAATATCATCTTCTTTCACCCGCATTTGATGATACCCGGAACGTAAGTCAATCTTTGAATAAACAGACGAGCCTTGTAGTTGATCAAATAAGTCGTCGATTCTCGGTAGTGGGTAGCGGTTCTTGATGGTAAGTTTGTTCAACTCTCGGTAGTCGATACACAACCTGAATGTACCATCTTTCTTCTTGACAAACAAAACAGGAGCTCCCCACGGTGATGTGCTTGGTCGAATGAAACCACGCTCTAAAAGTTCTTGTAATTGGCTTTGCAGTTCTTTCATCTCGCTGGGTGCGAGTCTGTAAGGAGCACGAGCTATTGGTGCAGCTCCTGGTACAAGATCTATTTGAAATTCAACGGATCGATGTGGGGGTAATCCCGGTAATTCTTTCGGAAATACATCGGGAAATTCTTTTGCAATGGGAACATCATTGATGCTCTTTTCTTCAGTTTGTACTTTCTCGACGTGTGCTAGAACAGCATAGCAACCTTTTCTTATTAGTTTTTGTGCCTTCAAATTACTAATAAGATGTAGCTTCGTGTTGCCCTTTTCTCCGTACACCATTAAGGGTTTTCCTTTTTCTCGTATAATGCGAATTGCATTTTTGTAACAAACGATCTCCGCTTTCACTTCTTTCAACCAGTCCATACCGATTATCACATCAAAACTCCCTAACTCTACTGGTATCAAATCAATCTTAAATGTTTCGCTAACCAGTTTAATTTCTCGATTTCGACATATATTATCTGCTGAAATTAATTTACCATTTGCTAATTCGAGTAAAAATTTACTATCCAAAGGCGTCAATGGACAACTTAATTTAGCACAAAAATCTCTACTCATATAGCTTCTATCCGCACCCGAATCAAATAAAACGTAAGCAGATTTATTGTCAATAAGAAACGTACCCGTAACAAGCTCCGGGTCTTCCTGTGCCTCTACCGCATTAATATTGAAAACTCTTCCACGGCCTTGTCCATTCGTGTTCTCCTGGTTCGGGCAATTTCTAATAATGTGGCCTGGTTTTCCACATTTATAACAAACTACATTGGCATAACTTGCTCCGACACTACTTGCTCCGCCATTACTCGTTCCGACACCATTTGTTCCTTTCGTTCTATTAACCCCTGGTCCGTAGACCTCACACTTCGCCGCGCTATGACCATTTCTTTTACACTTGTTGCAAAATTTGGTGCAGAACCCCGAGTGATTCTTTTCACACCTTTGGCATAGTTGCTTCTGATTGTTGTTGTTGTTGCGGTTATTATTGTTGTTGGGATGATTGTTGTAGTTGCTGTTGTTGTTGTTGTTGTTGGGCCGTTTGTTGTAGTTGCGATTGATGTTGCGATTGTTGGGATAATTGTTGCGATTATTGTTGTAATTGCTGTTGTTGTTGTATTGGTGATTCTTATCACCGTTTTCCTCCCACTTTCTTTTGACTTGCTTCACATTGGCCTCTTCAGCAGTCTGTTCTTTAATTCTTTCTTCAATCTGGTTCACTAGTTTGTGAGCCATTCTACATGCCTGTTGTATGGAGGCGGGCTCGTGTGAACTTATATCTTCTTGGATTCTTTCCGGTAATCCTTTCACAAACGCGTCGATCTTCTCTTCCTCATCTTCGAATGCTCCCGGACACAATAGGCACAATTCTGTGAATCGTCTTTCGTACGTGGTAATATCAAATCCTTGGGTTCGTAACCCTCTAAGTTCTGTCTTGAGCTTATTGACCTCGGTTCTGGGACGGTACTTCTCGTTCATCAAGTGCTTGAATGCTGACCACGGTAGTGCGTACGCATCATCTTGTCCCACTTGCTCTAGATAGGTATTCCACCATGTTAACGCAGAACCTGTGAAGGTATGCGTAGCGTACTTCACTTTGTCCTCTTCAGTACACTTACTTATGGCAAACACCGATTCAACCTTCTCGGTCCACCGTTTCAATCCGATCGGTCCTTCGGTTCCATCAAATTCCAAAGGTTTGCAGGCAGTGAATTCTTTGTAGGTGCATCCTACACGATTTCCTGTACTGCTAGATCCAAGGTTATTGTTGGTATGTAGCGCAGCCTGTACTGCGGCTATGTTTGAAGCTAGAAAAGTACGGAACTCCTCTTCATTCATATTCACGGTGTGTCGAGTAGTCGGTGCCATTTCCTTCAAAATAGTTAAATGGAACAAGTTAATCATACAGAATATTAAGAGTAGTTAATAGTATTTCGTAGCATAATATGAACTCATTTATAAAAGCTTTTTCTTCATATTAGCGTTTTATAAGTTTAAATTCGGGTAGTACCTACCCGTTAAGTTCATACTTAGTAGCTAATATACAATTCAACTACTACAATTCTATATGAAAAACTGATTATAATAATATTTCGCGTTCAAACTTTTATACAATATTTTACAAACTTACAATACCGCTTATTTTACATAAAGCATGAAATATAGCACACAATAACTTTGATACAAGATATTTGTGAAGACAATTCTAGCTAGTACACAAGTCGTTCAGCAAAGGCAATAAAGACACGTAATTCATACGTCCAGAAACAAGTCATGCATTCTGGTTTTACTAGGACTACTTCCCATCCTTGGTCTTGTGCAACATAACCGTTATGGCCGTTGATAAGACAGCGTGTTGTAACGTCATCAAAGGGACGAGGGTTACGTAATGTCCAACAGTCCCGTAATAATCTAAAAACCTCATTTCTTACCCCAATTACCGACTCCGTCACTTGTGGAAACGTTTTGTTTAATAGTTGTAGCCCGATGTTCTTGTTCTCACTTTGGTGAGAAGCGAACATTACTAATCCGTAAGCATAACATGCTTCTTTATGTTGCATGTTAGCCGCTTTTTCTAAATCACGAAGTCCAATATTCGGATATATTGAGTCAAAATAATTTCTTAACCCGTTGCGTAAAATAGCATTTGGGTTCCCCGCAATATATGCGTCAAAGTAAACACATCGTAACTTATGGGTTTCCCAATGTGATATCCCCCATCTTTCAAACGAAAGTCTCTTATAAACCAAGACATTCTTGGAACGTTCTTCGAATGTCTTACAAACTGATCTCGCCTTAAATAGTTGTGCCGAAGAATTCTGGCCGACTCTAGACAAGATTTCATCAATCATGTCTCCGGGTAGGTCTCTTAAAATATTGGGTTGTCTATCCATTTTGTGTTTTTAAACTGTAAAATAGACAAGAGTTAGATTCATAAAAAAAATACTTATTAATACAAGCAATTTTTACATATATCATAAAGCATAAGAACACTATATTCCATATATTACACCACACGAATACAACTATCTTATTTCAACTCGCTCGTTTCTTCTTCTTCGGTTTTGGTTCGTTTTGCCAAGTTTCTAGGGATATATGATGTTCCCCTAATACGAGCCGTCGTTGTCCACATTGGTTTAGAAAAACCTGGTGGTTTAGAGGTTCCCGGGTCATTGTTACAACTTAAGGACTTCGGGGGTTGACGATACATATAAAGTTCATCGGGGTTGGAATTAGATTTCTCTATTTTTATGCCCTTTCCCTTATTATTTTCTTTTGCCTTTTTAAATTCAGTTGGGGTAATTTCTATAACATCATCGGAATTCTCGTCGGAATCCGATTCATTAGAGAATTGGTAATCCTCCCAATATTTTGCTTCCTTGGCGGAAACACCATTGACCATAATTAACTTTGGTCGGTTGGTTGAGGATTTTCTTTTACTTAACCGTTTTATTATTTCCCCCACCGGTTCTATTTCTTCATCCGGTTCCGATTCTTCTTCCGGTTCCGACTCTTCTTCCGGTTCCGACTCTTCTTCCGGTTCCTCTTCGGGAACTTGTGAATCAGTCCACAAATCATTCCAATTTACATTTGACTCTTCATTATTATTAGGTGAATCAATGGGACTTGTTCTAGAGGTAGACATCTATCACATAATATCAAACACGTTAAGAGATTAATATATCACATAATATTCATATGTTAAAAATATATAGTTTCCAACAAAAATGTTAAGCAATCATTTTTAAAGAAAACACGGTCGAAGTCCAGACTCACTAATGCATCCTAACAAACTCGATAAGACACACTAATGCAAATTTTCTGGTTCTCTAAGACCAACCCTCTGATACCAACTGAAATATCCCGTTCTTATTGATTAAAAACGTTCCATATTAATTGATTTCGTTGCGAGGTTTTGACCTCTATATGAGACGTTTTTTCAAAGACTGCATTCATTTTTAAACAAACCATAACCTTTATTTCATCAATAAAGGTTTAAAAAGCTTTACGTAGATTATCAAATAATGATAATCTAAAATATCCTGTTTACACACGACCATTACATAATGGTTTACAATACAAATATGTTACAACAAAATAAGTTTCTTGAATGCAGTTTTTACACAATATCATACAAGCATGGACTCCAAATCTTGTCCTTATTTAAGTATGCGACAGCGGAAGCTCTTAATAATCACCTGAGAATAAACATGCTTAAAACGTCAACAAAAATGTTGGTGAGTTATAGGTTTAACCTATATATATCAAATCGTAACAATAGACCACAAGATTTCATATTTCAATACACATCCCATACATAGAGATAAAAATCATTCATATGGTGAACACCTGGTAACCGACAATAACAAGATGCATATATAAGAATATCCCCATCATTCCGGGACACCCTTCGGATATGATATAAATTTCGAAGTACTAAAGCATCCGATACTTTGGATGGGGTTTGTTAGGCCCAATAGATCTATCTTTAGGATTCGCGTCAATTAGGGTGTCTGTTCCCTAATTCTTAGATTACCAGACTTAATAAAAAGGGGCATATTCGATTTCGATAATTCAACCATAGAATGTAGTTTCACGTACTTGTGTCTATTTTGTAAATCATTTATAAAACCTGCATGTATTCTCATCCCAAAAATATTAGATTTTAAAAGTGGGACTATAACTCACTTTCACAGATTTTTACTTCGTCGGGAAGTAAGACTTGGCCACTGGTTGATTCACGAACCTATAACAATATATACATATATATCAAAGTATGTTCAAAATATATTTACAACACTTTTAATATATTTTGATGTTTTAAGTTTATTAAGTCAGCTGTCCTCGTTAGTAACCTACAACTAGTTGTCCACAGTTAGATGTACAGAAATAAATCGATAAATATTATCTTGAATCAATCCACGACCCAGTGTATATGTATCTCAGTATTGATCACAACTCAAACTATATATATTTTGGAATCAACCTCAACCCTGTATAGCTAACTCCAACATTCACATATAGAGTGTCTATGGTTGTTCCAAAATATATATAGATGTGTCGACATGATAGGTCGAAACATTGTATACGTGTCTATGGTATCTCAAGATTACATAATATATAATACAAGTTGATTAAGTTATGGCTGGAATAGATTTGTTACCAATTTTCACGTAGCTAAAATGAGAAAAATTATCCAATCTTGTTTTACCCATAACTTCTTCATTTTAAATCCGTTTTGAGTGAATCAAATTGCTATGGTTTCATATTGAACTCTATTTTATGAATCTAAACCAAAAAAGTATAGGTTTATAGTCGGAAAAATAAGTTACAAATCGTTTTTGTAAAGGTAGTCATTTCAGTCGAAAGAACGACGTCTAGATGACCATTTTAGAAAACATACTTCCACTTTGAGTTTAACCATAATTTTTGGATATAGTTTCATGTTCATAATAAAAATCATTTTCTCAGAATAACAACTTTTAAATCAAAGTTTATCATAGTTTTTAATTAACTAACCCAAAACAGCCCGCGGTGTTACTACGACGGCGTAAATCCGTTTTTACGGTGTTTTTCGTGTTTTCAGGTTTTAAATCATTAAGTTAGCATATCATATAGATATAGAACATGTGTTTAGTTGATTTTAAAAGTCAAGTTAGAAGGATTAACTTTTGTTTGCGAACAAGTTTAGAATTAACTAAACTATGTTCTAGTGATTACAAGTTTAAACCTTCGAATAAGATAGCTTTATATGTATGAATCGAATGATGTTATGAATATCATTACTACCTTAAGTTCCTTGGATGAACCTACTGGAAAAGAGAAAAATGGATCTAGCTTCAATGGATCCTTGGATGGCTCAAAGTTCTTGAAGCAAAATCATGACACGAAAACAAGTTCAAGTAAGATCATCACTTGAAATAAGATTGTTATAGTTATAGAAATTGAACCAAAGTTTGAATATGATTATTACCTTGTATTAGAATGATAACCTACTGTAAGAAACAAAGATTTCTTGAGGTTGGATGATCACCTTACAAGATTGGAAGTGAGCTAGCAAACTTGAAAGTATTCTTGTTTTTATGAAACTAGAACTTTTGGAATTTATGAAGAACACTTAGAACTTGAAGATAGAACTTGAGAGAGTTCAATTAGATGAAGAAAATTGAAGAATGAAAGTGTTTGTAGGTGTTTTTGGTCGTTGGTGTATGGATTAGATATAAAGGATATGTAATTTTGTTTTCATGTAAATAAGTCATGAATGATTACTCATATTTTTGTAATCTTATGAGATATTTCATGCTAGTTGCCAAATGATGGTTCCCACATGTGTTAGGTGACTCACATGGGCTGCTAAGAGCTGATCATTGGAGTGTATATACCAATAGTACATACATCTAAAAGCTGTGTATTGTACGAGTACGAATACGGGTGCATACGAGTAGAATTGTTGATGAAACTTAACGAGAATGTAATTGTAAGCATTTTTGTTAAGTAGAAGTATTTTGATAAGTGTATTGAAGTCTTTCAAAAGTGTATAAATAAATATTAAAACACTACATGTATATACATTTTAACTGAGTCGTTAAGTCATCGTTAGTCGTTACATGTAAGTGTTGTTTTGAAACCTTTAGGTTAACGATCTTGTTAAATGTTGTTAACCCAATGTTTATAATATCAAAAGAGATTTTAAATTATTATATTATCATGATATTATGATGTACGAATATCTCTTAATATGATATATATACATTAAATGTCGTTACAACGATAAACGTTACATATATGTCTCATTTCAAAATCATTAAGTTAGTAGTCTTGTTTTTACATATGTAGTTCATTGTTAATATAATTAATGATATGTTTACTTATCATAATATCATGTTAACTATATATATAACCATATATATGTCATCATATAGTTTTTTTTACAAGTTTTAACGTTCGTGAATCACCGGTCAACTTGGGTGGTCAATTGTCTATATGAAACCTATTTCAATTAATCAAGTCTTAACAAGTTTGATTGCTTAACATGTTGGAAATATTTAATCATGTAAACATCAATCTCAATTAATATATATAAACATGGAAAAGTTCGGGTCACTACAAATGACGCGGAGTTTAACACTAGGGTTGCGGCCGCCGTTGCGGAGCAAATGGGTGCGTTAGAAGAAAGAATGGAAAGGAGGTATTCCGAACTTCAAAGTAGTGGTGAAATGGAGCGTTATCTTAAGAGCTTCATGAGGACTAAACCCCCGATGTATGACGGAAAGCCGGATCCTTTGGTAAGCACAACTTGGATTTCGGACGTCGAAGGGTGTTTCCGTACTATTGATTGCCCTCCCGAGAGAAAGACGAGACTCGCTACGAGTTTGTTGCGGGGTAGGGCAAGGGATTGGTTGGATGGTAAGATTGATCTTGTTGGTGGCGAGACGTTTATGGCTTTATCGTGGGACGACTTTAAGGAGGAATTCTTCGAGGAGTTCCGAACTTCGGCCGATTTGTGGGAATTGCGTAATGAGTTGCGAAATTTGCGACAAGGATCTATGGATTTGAGTACTCTCAAGACGACCTTTATGGCGAAGGCTCATTTTTGTCCGGAGTATTTGGGGAATGATCGTTTGTTGATGGGAGATTTCTAACGGACCATGAATGATGACTTGAAAAGTAAAATTAGCCGGGGTCAAGCGAAATCGTTTTCGGAATTATTCGACTTGGCTAGAGGTTTCGAGTCGTATTCACGATCGAAAAAGGGTAAACCTTCAAGTGAGCGAAGGGTCGTTTCTTATGGTGCTCCGAGTAAGAGGGCTAAGGGTCCGAGTGTGAGCACGGGTGGTACGCGAACGGGTATGTCGGATTCTAGTGCGGCTAGATGTTACAATTGTGGCGTGAGGGGTCACAAGTCTTGGGAATGTTCGGTACCAAAGGGTGATGGTATGGTGTGCTTCAATTGCCAAAAAGAAGGACATCGTAAGTAGGAATGTCCCAAGTTAGCGGGGACGGGTGTGGCCAGGAGACGTTAAGGTACGTTTAATTTTGATAAATATGTCTTTTGATTATTTATTAAATGCCATTTGAGTTTGAGTTGCGTGCCTTTGTTGTGCATGTTATGCTATGGGTGACGTTCCTAATGGAAGTACCCTATGTTTATGATTGATTGACGGGCGAAGGGCGTAAGACTTGGTGCAACCAAGCATTCCTTAGTATTTGGGAAACGTTTCTACCAAGCCACGGAAATGGTTTTGGTGTTTGGTTGTTAAGCGCGTGTTCGCTTTGATGTTGAAGTGACGAATCATGAGGTTCGACGGGTTGGTTGGAACCCTTGAGATCGAGTGTTTTAAATCTCGATGTGTGTTGGTAATGGAGTCTTTATGACGCGACATTAGGTGCCTCTTTTATACCTACTAGCGTGGTGTTCGACTCCGATTTTGTTGCGGTACACTTTTCGTACAAAGTGTTTAAGGGTTGGTTAAAATCCTTCGTGTGCTCAAGGTTGGAGCAAGATGTGGTAATGGGTCGTGTGAGCCCAATTGTTGGTAAAGTCTACCTGTGGTAGCATTGTGCGGTTGTACGAGTTGTGGATATGGAACGTGGTTCTAAGTGGGGGAGTTACACTCCCGCACGAGGAAGTTTTAGTGTGAGATTTCGGATGATGCTTTTGGTAGATCCGAAAAATGTTGTCGAGACCTGGTTTGGTCAATTTGTGGTAGAGTACAATTTCGGATAAATTGTACTTATGGTTTGGATTTGAATCATCACCGAGGTGGTAACGTGGTAAATCTCGTTGAGAGATAATGGACGTGTTTGGCGAGCAAGGTGAAATCCTCCAGTTAAAGGAGGTGTGTGTCGGGTTCTCTTGTGGAGAATTATTGTTTGGTACCTATGTTTGGTATAGGTGGTTCTTGCTCGATTATGGTATGGTTGTTTGATGAAGCATGATCTTTAGGGTCCGCTGACTTCATCATGGGAATACGTGATTGGTGGAGCATGACTTTCGGGGTCCGCTGACTTTATCATGAGCGTGGTGTTATATCGGTGAAGCATGATCTTCGGGTCCGCTGACTTCATCCGGTGTTGAGATTGGTGGAGCATGACCTTCAGGGTCCGCTGACTTCATCAAGGGAGTAGTGTTATGTCGGTATGGTGTAACACTATCGGGAAACGCGAGTACCGGTGGGAAATGCGAGTACCATTCCTATGTTGAGATTGTGAATCGCGTGTGGTTTCGGATTCACGATGACGCGTGTGGTTTCGGTCATCTTAACTAAATGAATCTCGTGTAGTTCGGATTCATGGTGACTCGTGTAGTTCGGTCATCTTATTGAGGTAGTAATCTCGTGTGGTTTCGGATTACTAAGGCTCGTGTAGTTTGGCCAACCTCGATGTTGTGGAAGTGAATCTCGTGTAGTTCGGATTCACAAATGACTCGTGTGGTTTCGGTCATTGTATTGAGGAGTGAGTCTCGTGTAGTTCGGATTCACAAATGACTCGTGTAGTTCGGTCATTCCTCCGGGATAGTGACTCTCGTTTAGTTCGGATTCACTATGGCGCGTGTAGTTCGGCCATTCCCGATTGTTGTTGTGGTGAAGGTAGTGAGTCGCGTGTAGTTTGGATTCACTAGGGCACGTGTGTTTTCGGCCAGCCTTCGTGTCGTGTGATCTATTGGTTGTTTGATACACCAATGGTAGGGTCGTAAGGACCATGTTGCGGGAACTATCGGTCGTTTTATACGTCGATGGTGGGGTTGTGAGGACCATGTTGTGGGATTAGTGAGGCGATAGCCGTGTTTCGCTCACATGTTTGTTACGGGTGTGACGATGGTTGATTTCGTACACCTTGGGTTTTGCGTTTCCATAGTCATTTTGGGCGCTATCGGTTCTAGCCGTTGGATTATGATGTTACGGTGGTTGCGTATTGGTCGTATGGCGCACTACAAAGGATGTTTAGTGATTGGTGTAATCCGAAAGGGTTCGTTTGGTTCGGTCTTCATCGTTTCGGATTGTTGACTTTAGGATTTAAACTTGGTTGCTTTTAGCATTGTACTTGGTAATGTTACGCTAGAGGGTTGATATCTCGGTTCGAGATTGGTTGAGTTTCCCGATGTGAGGGATTGAGCATGGTTTTAGTGCTCGGATTGTGATTTGTTAAATCGCATGTGACGATTTTGGTTGATAGAGGTGATTCATTGGGAAGAGTTGCCTAGGAAAGTCGGATTGGGACGTATGTTTGAGGACCGTGGAGTGTGGTCCGTTTGGTTAAGTGACGAGGATCACGAGGACGTGATCGAGTTTAAGTGGGGGAGAGTTGTAAGACCCGAATAATTATCTTACTTACTTGTGTATTATGGTGTTCAAGGGTGTGGGTTTTATTGTATATAAATTAAAATGCAAAATAAACTGTTTCAGTAGGATCGCGCGCCGCGCGGGTTTGGGGCGCGCCGCGCCATTTGGCGCTGACAGAATCCTTTGTTTTAATTGGTTTAAATGAAGGGTATTTGGGTAATTTCACTTGGGGCCGGATTTGTGAGCCATATTAGCTGGTTTGGATCAGTTTTGGATCATTTTCACATCCATTCATCACTCCCAACTATCTAGAGAGAGAGAGAGAGATTCTAGTGAGAGATTTGGGGTTTTGGAGAAGAAGGAGGCCGTTTGGATCAAAAGCTCTGGTTCTAAAGTTGTTCCTCTCGTTCTTGGCTACGCGGTGATAGTATTGGTAAGCTCAAACTCCGAATTTCATCTATTTGATTTGATATTCAAGTTAGGGTTTGAGTTAGTTTGATGAAAAACCCTTTTAGATGATGAAATGGGTTTAGTGATGCTAGTAATTGGGTTTATTGTTAATTGTTGGTGGATTTTGGGTTGGTGAACTAATTGGCCATGTTTAGGACTTGAAATTGAGTTTAATCACTTAAGTTAGTGATTATGGAAGTATTGAAACCCATTTAAGGTTATTTGGTTGACTAATTGTGACTTTGGGTCAAATTAGGGTTTGGTGGTGATTATGACCCATTTGGCGATTTAATTAGGTTTATAAACTTAAAATGGATTAAGTTGAAGTATTAAACCGAGTTAAATGTGTTTTGGTGTTAAAACTTGTAAATAGTGAGATTTTGACTTAATGGGTCAAAATTAGGGTTTAAGTGTCAAAATGGGTATGACACGTGTTTAACACTTGAGTTCGGGTTTATTTGGCATATTAGGACCATTCTCACTTGTGTGAGTGATTATTTGTTAGTTTGGGCGCGGTTTGTACTTGGTAGTGCATTTGGGTCAAATTTGCACTAAGTGTCGAATTGGGTTGATTTGTGAATCCACTCTAAGTGTATTGTTGTAATTGTGATAATGGAATAGGTATTTTCCATTGGCGAGTTGCGGTTTACTTGGAATCTTTCTTCAAGACTTCAAGGTGAGTGATAATATCCTATGTGCATATGTATGTGTAGGATGGGTGCGGGTCGGGTGAAGTGATTCTCGGCTATAGAGCTCACTTCACATATAGATGGATTTGATAGACTTGCGTTTAGATCCAATTGGCACGGTTGTGCGTTTTGGTTGACCACCTTTGGCGAGGTACACGTTTTGTGTGTACACTATCACACGTGGTTGTGATGTGGATGATATAACCCCAATGGCGAAGGGTTTTGGGTTGGAGAAGTGAATCGCGTGTAGTTCGGATTCACGATGACGCGTGTAGTTCTGTCATCTTATCAAAATGAATCTCGTGTAGTTCGGATTCATGGTGACTCGTGTAGTTCGGTCATCTTATTGAGGTAGTAATCTCGTGTGGTTTCGGATTACTTAGGCTCATGTAGTTCGGCCAACCTCGATGTTGTGAAGATAGTAATCTCGTGTGGTTTCAGATTACTAAGGCTCGTGTAGTTCGGCCAATCTTCATTGTGGTATTTGGTTCTCGGTATTGGGTTAAGGTGTTAACCTTGTTCGTTTATATTGATATATATTAATGTATTGTTGTGTTGTAGCTAACCCTCCGGGTGTAGCTATTTGGCGTTGTTCACATCGTCGTTGGTGAACTTATATTGTTGTTATATCTTTAGCTCGTTGCTTAGAGATCGTACGGTATGCTTAGTGTAGTGCCTTATATATGGATGCCTCGGTATGCGGTATTTGTTATTTTGTGGCGTGTCTATTTTATACATATATATGTATGTAGTATATTATCATTCACTATGCGTTAGCTTACCCTCTCGTTGTTGACTCTTTTTATAGATTGCATGCGGATGGTGGCTCGGGTAAGCGCGAGGATTAGAGGACTTGCATAGTTTGCGTAGAAGGCTTGCTTTTGGATTTATTAGGATTGGGTAGCGTATCCCCAATCGCCATGCTCGTCTTTGTTTTGTATTAAAAGTCTTATGGTCGAAAATTGTATTTTGATACTAAAAGGGTAATTTGGGTCGATGTGGGCCCCGCTTCGTAAACTAAATTTTATTAATGGAACGCGCTAGTTTTCATATATTGAACATGCGGTTAAAAGCGTTTTGTCTAAATACGTCGGGAACTAGTCAAACATTTTTGCATTTAAAGACTTTCCGGACAGTCCACTTTGGCGCGCCGCGCGGCCTATATGGCGCGCCGCGCCACATGCTGTTCAGGAAAATTTTTTTTTATTTTGCTGTTTTCACGTGGTTTTGTCGTTGGATGGTTTGGGTTGTTACACTTCTGCACGTTTTATAATATTTAAAATCTTGTGGTCTATTAAAATAATGAAAATGAAATGATTATTATACACTGATGAACTCACCAACCTTTTGGTTGACACTTGAAAGCATGTTTATTCTCAGGTTTTAAAGAAATCTTCCGCTGTGCATTAACTCATTTTAAGGATATTACTTGGAGTCATTTATGACATATTCCAAAAGATGTTGCATTCGAGTCATTGAAGTTCACTAGAGACTATTATTAAGTAAATGACAGATTAGGTCATTTATAGTTTGGATATGATGAAATGGTATGCATGCCTGTCAACTTTCGATGAAATGGAAGTTTGTCTTTTAAAAACGAATGCAATGTTTGTAAAATGTATCATTTAGAGGTCAAGTACCTCGCGATGTAATCAACTATTATGAATCGTTTATAATCGATATGGACTTCATCCGGATGGATTAGGACGGGGCATTATATCGCTACATCAGAGCCAGGTTCTTAGCGAACCAGGTCTGCATTAGTGTGTCTAACTGATAAGTTGTTAGGATGCATTAGTGAGTCTGGACTTCGACCGTGTCTCCATGTCAAAAGTTTTGCTTATCATTTTGTATCGAAAATTACCTGCTTATCATTCTTAGGGAATCACTTGCTTATCATTCTTAGTCTAGACACATCTTACTGCATTGATTGCATGAATAGTGTATAGACAAAATTCATATCTTAGCGTATCTGCTAATCCATATCTTAGCGTATCTGTTACTGTAAATTTTGCCTGACATATGCTGTAAATTCCTCCGTAATCTACGGGATCTTCTGAACTAAATGGAACTCACTACTAGTTCAAGTCCCTCAGATTCCGATATGGAGTTTCACCTAAGCTCTGGAATTAGCATCACCAGAATGAATCAACCAATCAGCCATCCCCAATTCATCTGATGGGTTCGTAGCCTACTTAATCAATGGAGACGCGAAGAAGGCGATCCCTTCCACCAACCAAATTCACCTCTTGGTGAAGAACCTGAAGCAATTACCGATGAACCTGTTCGAAACACCATTATCTCTCTCATTTCCAGAGTATCTCGACACGATTATATTCTATCTAAAATTCTAAACCTTATTCATCCGTTCGTTCTGACCGACAATCATCTCGGAATAATAGAAGAAGTCAACGAACTTCGCGCTCGAGTAATCAATTTGGAGAATATGGTGCAAAATTTACCAGCTTCAGCAACATCACTGGCACCAACAGTACCATCAGTAACAGCACCAGTACCATCAACAATCCATGTCTCAACATCTCATTCTGTACCTCGAGCATAATCATCGTTCTACATGAGGTTCTACATTATTTTTCTTCATTCGACATGGCAATTATGTAATCTCTAATATTTTAGAGATTATACATTCTTGTTCTAACGGTAAATCAAACGAGTTTAATATCATATTAACTCATTAAATCCATGATTATATCTGAAGAAAATATATATGTAAGTATATTTTCATAAAGATAGTAATTAAAAATTCTTTTGTACAAACTGTTAATGGCGAAAATATTTTAACGGGTAGGTAATACCCGAGGAATATTTGGCTTTCATATTAACATGTTATACTGTACATTCTTTCAAATCTGATTCAACATTCATTTACTATCCTACTTACATCTACAAAGATACGAATCCGTTCACCGCAGAATAACCATTTTCATTCAATTTCATATTTGGATTTTGACCTATCAGAATCTAACAAGTGGCATAATGAAGAAAACATTGGACAAAAATAAAATTTGTTAGAAACTGATAATGCTAAAAATGAACACATATTTCATAGCATTATCCCTCAAGAAAGACAAGATTTTAGTTGCAATTGTTCTATTTACAAGTGATATTCGTTTAAATAATAAAAGGTGAAGACAAAAGGCAGATTCAACGATTTGAAGACACAAACGACCAAAAAGCTAAAAAGTACAAAGTACAATCCAAGTGGTTCAATATATTGATGAGAAACGTCTAAAAATTACAAACGTACAAGCTGCAAAACGGAAAGTACAAGATATTAAATTATACAAAAAGGCGTTCGAAAATCCGGAACCGAGACATGAACCAACTTTCAACGCTCGACGCAACGGAGCTGAAAGTACAAGTCAACTATGCACAAGAATATAATATAATATTTAAATAATTCATAATAAGAATAATAATAAATAATAAAAAGTTGTTAATTGAGCATAGTTAAGGGGTCATAAGTGAAAATTTCAAATCAACATTTGCCTATAAAACGAGACTACGGAGAATGAAGAAAGACACACCTTTTTCCAATCTTCTTTCTCTATATATGTAATTTATATATATTTATAATTTTAATTTTAATTTAAGTTTTATAATAATTGAGTTATTGTAAGAAATATTTTACGGGTTTTAAAGTCAGAACTCTGTCCGTGTAACGCTACGCGATTATTCACCACTGTAAGCTATGTTCTTCCTTTTTAAATTAATGTCTCGTAACTAAGTTATTATTATGCTTATTTGAGCCGAAGTAATCATGATGTTGGACTAAATATTAAAGATTGGGTCATTGGATTTTGTACCATAATTAGGGTATGGACAAAAGACCGACACTTGTGGACATTGGACCATGGACCATTAATAGATGGGGGGTATTGTCTAATTGAATGACAAATCTTTGGAGTTTGTCGAACCTATCTTCAAATTAGTTAACCTAATAATTATTAAATGATTATGCATGTCCTATTTAGTGACGTTTATACGACATCTTTTACAATCATTTAATTAATCAATTGGGTTGGGTAATTTATTATTCATTTTGGCCAAGTGGGTAAATTAATAATCATGGACTAATTAAAACAGGGGTGGATTACATACAAGGGTAATTGGTGTAATTGTTAACAAAGTATTAAGACCTTGGATTACACACAGTCGATAACCTGATATAATTATTAACAAAGTATTAAGACCTTGTTACAGTTCGAATCTCCAATTAGTTGGAATATTTGACTTCGGGTATAAGGTTAATTTGACGATCATTTTATAATTATGACCGATGAACTATTATGTGTGAGGACCCTGTAACATCCCGCCTTTTTCCATTTACTTTTCCGTTATACTAATTTAAACTCCGTTATATGTTTATAACATCTCCCGTTGATACGCGTTTTAAATTATCTCGTTTAGGTAATTCACGCACCCGAACGAAAGTTGAGGGACTAAACTTGACAAGGGATCAAACCCTTGACTAGGTCAAAGGGTCAAACCCCCTTCACCCATTCATTATCATCTCCATCTCTCTCTTTCTCTCTAGCAAGAACACACACCCAATTTCCAAATTCATTCAATCATCATCTAAATTCAATCTAGGAGGCTTACAACAAAATAAATTACATATTCGTGATCCTCTCTTCATCCTCTTCATTTTGGTACCAACTTCATCTCGTTTGGGTAACATTTCTAAAACTCTAGATTTCTCTAAATTCGTGTTTTTGACTTGAAATGGTGTTAGTTAGTGTCTATGGCTCATTGTGGTGTGTTGTTCTTGAATTTTGGATGATCATATGTTGTTAGATGTTAAAAGTTCATGTTCTAATTTTGTTCCTAGTATCACTAGCTTCAATTTGATGTGTAGGTTGATTAAGAAAACTTCAAAAGCATGATTATTGATTTTGAGATGTTTGACTAGGGTTTGATGGTTCTTGACATGAATTTTTGGATGCTTGAATGCCATGGAATGTTAATTGTTAGTGTTTAGTTGTATTGTATGCCTCATTACCTTCAAAACGGCATATCATATGTGAGAATTGGATTCCCGAAACTCAAAATGCATTTGATGAACTTGAAAATTTGAAAGTAGACTTTTATTGATCACTTGACGAGAAATCGGTTGTTGAAAATGATGTTTTTGATTGATGATACATGTTTAGTTGTGTTCCTTGTCAAAAGAGCTTTTCAACGGTATAAGATACGCCTTCTAGTTGCTTACGGTTTGCGTTTTATGGTTGTTTGAAGTTTTGACCAAGACTTGAACATTTGAAACTGACCAAGTACCAGGCCACGCCTAATGTCGCGGCGCGACACCTCTGGCCGCGGCGCGGCATATGCCGTGGTCAGGTTCTGACCTCCATGTCCAAAATACAAAAAATGTTTGGCATACTACGGACCTCCGATTCACATGAAACTTGTTCTAACATGCTCATATATGATTAAAAACCTCAGAAAAATAGTTCGGGACCCGACCCGAACATGTTGACTTTTTCGTTGACTTTGACCCGACCAAGTTGACTTTTAATCAAACTTAACCAAATATTTGTGCAATCGTTCTAACATGTTTTTATACTTGTACCTTGCATGAAACATGACAATTTGATTCACATGCTATTATGATCGAGTCTTAACGAGCCATAGGACTAATTGAACATCTTTGACCTATCGTGTTTACCGTTATTGATACAACCTATTGTTTAGGTCAAGACTAGCATTGTTCTTTGCACACGTTTACTTGTTGAAGTACTTTACTACTCGTGCACTCAAGGTGAGATCATAGTCCCACTTTTACTCTTTTGAACTTACATTTGGGATGAGAAAACATAAACATTTCTTTACTAAGTGAACACAAGTACAGGAAAACAAACATTCTACATACGAGTTTAGAACAAAATCCTCAATTCGATTATCATTAGTTACACTTGCCGGGTGTAAGCGAGAACTTATGTTGTATGGATCCATATGGGTTTGACAAACCCTCATTCAAACGGTTCGCTACCGTTTACGAATGAAATATATTTTCGAGAAACAGTGTATGTTCTAGCACTAAGTGATGGGGTTCAATGGAAGGAAATGTTAAGCATTGATAATTGGGTGCTCGTGAAACAAACTTTTGGAATGTATTACTATTAATTCATTGATGCAAATCTTGTGGTTCACTTGTACTTGCTTACTTAAACCTATGATTTTACCAACGTTTTCGTTGACAGATTTCTATGTTTTTCTCAGGTCCTTGAACGATACATGATACATGCTTCCGCTCATTATTTTGATACTTGCATTGGATGTCGAGTATATATGCATACATGGAGCGTCTTTTGACTACTTTTAAATTGTGTCGCATAAGTTTCATTTGTACTTAAAACTTTGTATCGTAACTTGTGGTGGAACTATTCTCATAAACTTTGAACAATCTTTACATTTGAAATGAATGCGACATATCTTTTGGTCAAACGTTGTTTTAAAGACTTATGACCACGTAACGGGATCTAAGTAGACGGCGCCGTCAAACATGATTTGGTCGGGTCGCTACAGATGGTATCAGAGCGTTGGTTGTAGGGATTTAGAGTTCATTGGTGTCAACCTCGAGTCATAGGGTACATTGGTGAGTCTAGACTACAACCGGCATATAGACTTGAAGTAGGAATTACTTGACTACTTGTGCATTTATACTCGAACGCTTCTACTCATATCTACTCTTAGTTCATCTTAATCTTACGTTGTTTAATTTGATTGACACGCCACCTTGACTTTATAGAATAATGTCGAATGCACATATGAATCAGGGTAATATAATTTTCGGGATTATATTACGGTGACTCATATGAACGTTCCGACATTATGGCATAAAGAATTTAAGGCGAGTCGAGGAAAAACTTCTCTTTATCTTTATTCTATATCACGGTTAGTATTATTGAGAATACTAATCAATGATATTCTTGTGTCTTGAAGGAACAATGGCTCCTCGTCGTGTACGCCGCAATGAAACTCTCGAACAAGCTCTCGAACGGATGATAGCTACCGCCGTAGATGCGGCCATGGCCGGTCACTCATCCAACAACAATAATAATAACAACCACAACAACAACAACAACAACAACAACAACAACAACAACAACAACAACAACAACAACAACAACAACAACAATGGAGCCAGAAACTCAAACGAGGGATGCTCCTATAAAGCTTTCATGGGGTGCAAACCTTACACTTTCGTTGGAACCGGGGGACCGGTCGTGCTCACCCGATGGTTTGAGCAAACGGTGAAGGTATTTCGTATGCCCGAGAGACATATTAAATTAATGTGGCTAATGTGTTATGATCCAAGTCGGGTCATACCCAATAACAAGCTTACCGACACCTTATAAGTATTAATCTTAATGATTGGATCATTAAATAAATACACGACACTTGAACTTTAGAAAATCGGATTTCTAAAGTATTATCGCTTGAGATAAATTATTGGGATAATTTATATTTAATTATTTATAAGTTTAAATAATTATGTTGTGTTATATTTTATAAATTGGTTTATAAAATGTAAGTAACTTAACATATGTATGTTATATATAACAAGTTTATATATTTACAAGACTTATTAATACAAGTTTTATAAAATATGAATCTTGGAATGATACATACACATGGGACGTTTTTTTCAGCCCCAAGGCACCCTTCACATGCCAAAATATGTTACTTTTAATAACACACAAGTGCCAAGGTACATGCTTATGAGATAACCAAGGCTTTGACTCAAGTAAGTGGAGATAATACACATAAATTAGCTTACAAAATTCTGGTTCAGCACACTAGTCTGGCCGAACTGTTTTGAGGGTGAAAGAGAGTTCTTTGCTTGCTATTTTATTACATTCAAGTGTTCTAAATCCTAACTAAAAATAAAGGGTGTGTTGGTGATCAAGGCTTGTGGGTATAACAACTTGAGGCTTCAAGTTAGAAGCTTTTTCAAGTCATCATCTTCATAAACTTCCTGCTCATTTTGGACAGCTGCTGTTCGGTTTTTGGAAGCCTAATAAGGTGGTCTTAAAGCTTGGTTAATTAGCTTATTAAAGTTCTAAGGTGTAGCCAAGTGAAAGGGTAGTGTTGGTGCATTATTTCTTCTTCATTGCTCATCAAATTCAGCCCTTAAACTTAGTTTAAGGAGGTATAATAAACTCTTTCCCTCTCTTTAATTTGTAAGTATATTTAGCAACTTGATCCATATGGGACTTAACTTTAAATTGGTTTAAAGATAACAAGTAAAATTTGAAAGTTTCACGCTTCCGTTCATAATGATTATTAAAAGGTTTTAAGTATTATCAAACTTGTTAAATCCCAACAATGGTATCAGAGCCAGGTTGTTGAAATATGCTTCGAATTGTTGTTTAAAACCCACTACATTTGCAATCTACTAACATGCATGAATGTAGATTGCAAAAACAAATGGGTTTGGGTGGGTTTGTATGCTTGGCCGAATTTGAAAGAGGTTCCAAGAGGGTTTGGAACTTGCATTTTGGTCAATTTTGGTTGCATGTTAAAGTTCACAATCCTAGCCTTGACCTTGTGTTGATTGCATGTTATATTTGGTTGATTTGTTATATTCATTTGGTATGTAATATTATTCATTCAATTGGCATGTAATAATTATTATTTTGGCTATGTAATTTGTTTTACATTTGGTATGTAAAATAGAATAGGTTGTATTTCATTTTCTAGATAAAAATGTATTAGGATACATATTTTGTAAAAATGAAGAACAAGATCATGAAGACTTCAAGAACACAAGGAGCATATGGATGCAAGGTTAAGTGGGAGATTGTAATCTCCTACTTTGTATGATTAACCCTTACCCGGTGACATTTGTTTTCGGCTAAACAAATGTCCACCAAAATGGCTAGATTGTGAACATACTTATTTTGCATGTGTGGTTGTTTGTATGATTATTGTTTTGTATGTTTGGATGATACAATTAATCACAAGATAACAACTAACAAAACGACATTTTAATTGGTTAAATTAGACGTGCTAAGTACATGCAAAATGGCAATTTAAATGGTTAAATTTAAAAGGCAACCGAGAACCTTAATAAATGGTTATTAAGAACATGATAAGGATCATACATATAAAATGGTTTATATCAAGTAATTGGTTTAATTACATAACATGAAAATAGATTTTCAATTAAACCATACACTAAATGCATGTTGGTGTATGGTGTAAAAGTTTTCTCAAATTAGAATTAATGAAAACTTAAAATCCCTTATAAACAAGGTAAACAAGTTAAACGCCATCCTTTTGTGGAAACACTTAGACATATTAGGAATCTCTTGATGGGATAAAGGTCACCTAACCGTCATGAGTGAACTAACATGAATAAGGTACACTTTGCATACATGTGGGATAAAGGTCACCTAACCACTTGCATGTTAAGTTTACATGTCTACACAAGTAGGACAACTTGATTTGGGAATCATGAACTTAGGGTCACCGAAGCATGATGAACAAATAGGCGTTGATGGGATAAATATGCCATGCAAAAGGATTGCATGATCCCATAACTTAGAAGTTGCAAAAGGATTGCAATTGTCATATAATGACTACCTAGCTAAATCAAATAACGGGATAAAGGTCACCTAACCGAAATTTGATTTACCGTTGGATTCTAATATTTAATAAGTCAATTAAAATTTAAAAGGGTATTGAATGTTAAATTAAAATCGATACTTAAACGAACTTTGTTAAATTTTGTAGATGGCCGCCAATAACAACAACAACATTCCAAACGCACCACTTAACCTGAACCACCTATCATTAAGGTCTCTCTTAGAGAAAGACAAACTCAACCATACAAACTTTATGGATTGGTTCCGCAATCTTCGGATTGTCCTCAAACAAGAGGATAAAATGTATGTGCTTGAGGACCCCATTCCCGATCAACCGGATGAGAATGATGTGGAGGCAATGGCCTCTTACGATAAGTATTGCCACGACTCCCTTCAAGTCTCATGCTTAATGCTTGGGACTATGATACCAGAACTCCAAAAGGATTTCGAGCATCATAGTGCATATGACATGATAACGCAATTGAAGGAGATGTTCCTCCAACAAGCGCGTGTCGAACGCTTCGAAACGGTTCGGGCGCTACATGCTTGTCGTATGGACGATACCCAATCGGTTTCATCTTATGTACTTAAGATGAAAAGCCTTATCGATCGTGCTAACCGTCTTAACCTAAACATATCTAATGAGTTAGCCACCGATCTTATCCTTAACTCCCTATCAAAAAGGTTTGATCAATTTGTAATTAATTACAATATGAATGGGATGGATAAGAGCATAGGTGAGCTTCACGGTATGCTTAGAACGGCGGAAACTAGCATGGGTAAAAGGGCTTTACCCGTGTTAGCAATCGATCAAGGTGGATCCAAAGGTAACACCTCTAAGCCAAAGGTGGCTAAGAGGAAAGGACCCGCCCATCAAGGCAAAGGGAAGGGGAAGATGGTTACCTCAACCAAGAACAAGGCTAAGAAGCAAAAGGTAGCCGAGAAGGCAAACCCCAAGGAAGACCCATGTTTCGGTTGCGGTGAAATGGGTCATTGGAAACGAAACTGTCCGGTCTATCTTAAGGAGTTGAAGGACAAGAGGGATGCAGGGCAAACCTCAGGTAATATATATATGGTATATATAGAGCTTAGTATTACTTCTTCTAATACATGGGTATTAGACACTGGATGTGGAACTCACATTTGCAATTCATTGCAGGGGTTCAAAAGAAGTAGCAAGCAAACGGGAACATCAAGTCTCTACATGGGTAATGGAGCCAAAGTGCAAGTGAAGGCTCAAGGAGACTTTGTGTTAAAGCTTCCAAGTGGTTTGGAACTTATTTTGAAAGATGTTTTGTATGCACCCAATTTATGTCGAAACATTATTTCCATTTCCCGTTTGAAACAATGTGGGTTTTATCTTAATTTTGTTAATGATGATATCCATATTTATTTAGATAATGTATTCTATTTCAAGGCTTCACCTTCAAATGGAATTTATGAATTGGTTCATGATGACACATCATCTAGTAGCTCAATGTACCATACAAGCACCAAGAAACTCAAAAGGGATTTGAGTGATTCCTATTTATGGCATTGTCGCCTTGGACATATAAACAAGAACCGAATGCATACACTTCAAAAGAATGGACTTTTGAAATCAAATGAAATGGATTCGTTTGATGTATGTGAATCTTGTTTACAAGGCAAGATGACTAAAGCACCTTTCAAAGGGACTTATGAAAGGGCTAAAGATTTATTGGGATTAATACATTCAGATGTATGTGGACCCTTTAAACCCATGACTAGGAATGGTGAAAGATACTTTGTTACTTTCATTGATGACTTTAGTCGTTTCGGATATGTCTACTTATTAAGACACAAGGACGAAACGTTTGAAGCATTCAAAGAATATCAAAACGAAGTACAAAATCAACTCAATAAGACAATTAAGGTACTACGTACCGATAGAGGAGGTGAATACCTAAGCGATGCTTTCCAAGATCATCTTAGGAGTTGTGGGATTATCTCGCAACTTACTCCACCCGGAACACCCCAACTTAATGGAGTTTCCGAAAGGAGGAACCGAACCCTAATGGATATGGTTCGATCTATGATGGCTAGAAGCTCGTTACCTCTATCATTTTGGGGTTATTGTCTAAGCTCCGCGGCTCGTATTTTAAATATGGCCCCAACCAAGAAAGTGGAACGAACTCCTCATGAGATGTGGTTTGGAAAACCTCCTTCTCTTTCATACTTGAAAGTATGGGGATGTGAAGCTTATCCTAAGCGTTATGTAGCAAATAAGCTACATGCTCGATCCACAAAGTGTATCTTCATAGGATATCCCAAAGATGACATGGGATATTACTTCTATGATCCATCCGAGCAAACGGTATTTGTTGCTCGGAAAGCGGAATTCCTTGAAACCAAGTTCCTTATGGAAGGTGATGGTGAAAGGAAAATAGATCTTGTAGAGGTACAAGATCAAACCGATGATACACAATTGGTTGACACTAGCACTCAACATGAGGATGTTAAAAATGATCAAGTAGATGATCAAGGTACACAAGATGTTCGAAGATCTAGTAGGATTAGTAATCCTCCTGAGAGATATGGTTTTCTCGTGGATGGTTGCTATACGGTTGATTTGGATGAACCGGTAAACTACAAAGATGCCTTATCAAGGATTGATAAAGATAAATGGCAGGAAGCCATGAACGCCGAGATGCAATCCATGTATGACAACCAAGTTTGGGAACTTGTTGAGCAACCTCCTAGCTCTAAGCTAGTTGATTGCAAGTGGATTTTCAAAATGAAAACCGACATACATGGAGACTTGGATACATACAAAGCTAGACTTGTAGCAAAGGGTTTCACTCAAACTCAAGGGGTTGACTATGATGAAACTTTCTCGCCTGTGGCAATGCTAAAGTCTATTAGGATATTATTTGCCATCGCTGCTCATTATGATTACGAAATTTGGCAAATGGATGTCAAAACTGCTTTCCTAAATGGATATCTTGAGGAAGATGTCTATATGGTACAGCCCGAAGGTTTTGTCGATCCGAAAAATCCTAAAAAGGTATGCAAGTTAAAGAAATCGATCTACGGATTGAAACAAGCATCTAGAATGTGGAATCATCATTTTAATGAAGAGGCAAAGAAATTTGGCTTCATTAAAAATGGTGATGAAGCTTGTGTATACAAGAAGGCTAGTGGGAGCTCTATAATGTTCCTTGTGCTATATGTGGATGATATATTATTATTTGGGAATGATATAACCACAATGCAAGAAGTCAAAACTTGGCTAAAGAGTTGCTTCTCCATTAAGGATCTTGGAGAAGCACAATACATATTGGGGATTGGAATCTATAGGAATAGATCCAAGAGATTGATAGGTTTAAGTCAAAGTACATACATTGATAAAATCTTGAAAAGGTTCAAGATGGAAAACTCTAAGAAAGGTTTGGTACCTATTCAAAGAGGAACCAGTCTCAGTTCATCTCAGTGTCCCACCACGAAAGATGAACAAGAGAAAATGAAGAAAGTCCCATACGCATCTGCTATTGGGTCTATCATGTATGCAATGATATGTACTAGACCGGATGTGTCATGCGCTCTAAGCTTGACAAGTAGATACCAGAACAACCCAGGAAACAGTCATTGGATTGCTGTTAAAAGTATATTGAAATACCTTAGGAGAACTAAGGATATGTTTCTAATATATGGGTCTGGTGAGGAGGAACTCGCTGTAAAAGGTTACGTGGACGCGAGTTTCCAAACTGATCGAGATGACTCTCGATCACAATCCGGTTATGTCTTCATGTTAAATGGTGGTGCGGTCTCTTGGAAGAGTTCGAAACAGGAGGTTGTTGCGTTATCCACTACAGAGTCGGAGTACATTGCCGCCTCACTGGCAGCTCAGGAAGCTGCATGGATGAAGAAATTCATCGACGACTTAGGAGTGGTCCCTTCCATTCAGGACCCTCTTGAGATCTTTTGTGACAACGAGGGTGCGATTGCTCAAATCAAGGAACCTCGTGCTCATCAAAAGACTCGTCACATTGAGCGGAGATTCAACTACATCAGGGATGAGGTTGAAAAGGGAAAGATATGTATTCACAAAGTTCACACAGATCAAAATGTAGCGGATCCACTCACGAAGCTTTTACATGGACCAAAACATGAGGGACATGTTTGTGCATTAGGACTTCGATATTCTAGTGATTGGAATTGATCTGTTTTATGTATTGTAACGGAACGAGTTAGTTCAAACTCATTAATATAATTATGGTATTAATTTAATTATGAGTTATGTTCCTATTTTGCATATTTCATCCATGAATAAGCAATTATTCTAAATTTCCGTAGTCGATCACATTTGTGGGAACAAGTGTGAGGTTTAGACTATTATGAACTCGGATTGGTATACATTCATAATTTGAATGTGGGGCAAGGTTGCAACCAAGGTTCATAGATATTTGTAGGAAACAAATATTGGAAGACCCGCTCTCAAGAATTACTGTATAGAGCCTTTGTGGTTGATCACATGTAATCTTGAATAAAGGCGAATATCATTGTATCCTCTGACCTGAGATACATATTGGGTTCAGATATTCACCAAGTACTGCGCCTTGATTCCTTCCTTCGCTATTCTGAAACATGGTAGTACATAAGGAAGAACTCAGGTATATTACAAAGTGTATATCTAGGACGTATGTAGTCAAGATGGAATTTGTCCCTCTTATTCGTTGAGAGTCAGATGTCTAAGGCCTGAAAAGTTAAATCTATAAGAGAGTGATCACTCTGTATCTCTTGGATTTAACATGACATCTAGGACGAAAGGAAATAATGAAAGATTCACCTATGTATATATCAATTCGAGTTAGGTACTCGAAAGGGATGATGTTATTGAATGGCACAAAGTCATAACATATTGGGGGTGATGGACGGTAGTTAGGTGGTATCCATCACTTGCATTAATTTCTTATGTTTCTCGTGCAAGTGGGAGATTGAAGGTATTTCGTATGCCCGAGAGACATATTAAATTAATGTGGCTAATGTGTTATGATCCAAGTCGGGTCATACCCAATAACAAGCTTACCGACACCTTATAAGTATTAATCTTAATGATTGGATCATTAAATAAATACACGACACTTGAACTTTAGAAAATCGGATTTCTAAAGTATTATCGCTTGAGATAAATTATTGGGATAATTTATATTTAATTATTTATAAGTTTAAATAATTATGTTGTGTTATATTTTATAAATTGGTTTATAAAATGTAAGTAACTTAACATATGTATGTTATATATAACAAGTTTATATATTTACAAGACTTATTAATACAAGTTTTATAAAATATGAATCTTGGAATGATACATACACATGGGACGTTTTTTTCAGCCCCAAGGCACCCTTCACATGCCAAAATATGTTACTTTTAATAACACACAAGTGCCAAGGTACATGCTTATGAGATAACCAAGGCTTTGACTCAAGTAAGTGGAGATAATACACATAAATTAGCTTACAAAATTCTGGTTCAGCACACTAGTCTGGCCGAACTGTTTTGAGGGTGAAAGAGAGTTCTTTGCTTGCTATTTTATTACATTCAAGTGTTCTAAATCCTAACTAAAAATAAAGGGTGTGTTGGTGATCAAGGCTTGTGGGTATAACAACTTGAGGCTTCAAGTTAGAAGCTTTTTCAAGTCATCATCTTCATAAACTTCCTGCTCATTTTGGACAGCTGCTGTTCGGTTTTTGGAAGCCTAATAAGGTGGTCTTAAAGCTTGGTTAATTAGCTTATTAAAGTTCTAAGGTGTAGCCAAGTGAAAGGGTAGTGTTGGTGCATTATTTCTTCTTCATTGCTCATCAAATTCAGCCCTTAAACTTAGTTTAAGGAGGTATAATAAACTCTTTCCCTCTCTTTAATTTGTAAGTATATTTAGCAACTTGATCCATATGGGACTTAACTTTAAATTGGTTTAAAGATAACAAGTAAAATTTGAAAGTTTCACGCTTCCGTTCATAATGATTATTAAAAGGTTTTAAGTATTATCAAACTTGTTAAATCCCAACAAACGGAAGCCGTCTTTAGCATAAGCGGTTGTCGGGACCAAGACAAGGTCAAATACTCCACTCACACCTTCGCCGGTGTCGCTCTTACATGGTGGAATACTTATGTACAATCGGTGGGTACCGATGAAGCTCACGCCCTCTCTTGGGCCGACTTGAGGGAAAAGATGATTGTCGAATATTTCCCTCGTGAAGAAACCCGAAGGCTCGAACAAGAGCTAAGAACTTTAAAGGCAATCGGAAATGATCTCAAGGCTTACAATCAACGATTTTCCGAACTAGCCTTGATGTGCCCAAATCTTGTGAACCCCGAAGCTTTAAGGGTTGAACTTTACATGGATGGTCTTCCAAAGAGTATCAAACACGGAGTAATGTCATCCAAACCCACTAATCATCAAGAAGCTTTGAACATGGCCCGCAAATTGATAGAAACGGTTGACGAAATCGTAGTTCTGGCACCTAAGGCCGAGGATAAATCGGGAGGCAACAAAAGAAAGTGGGAACCCTCCCAATCAAGCAACAACAACTTTGCTAAGAAGCCTTACACCTCCGACGGCAAGAAAGGTTATGCCGGGAACCTACCTCTTTGCAACAAATGCAACAAACATCACTTTGGCGAATGTAGTAAGTTAATTTGCCACCGGTGCCAAGGAGTTGGTCATAAGGCCAACGATTGTAAAAGTGCCACTCCCGTCGCTCTAAAGTGGCCCAATGCACCAAAGACGGGCACTTGTTACGAATGTGGCCAAACGGGTCATTATAGAAATGCATGCCCAAAGAAGAAAGATAACCCCAATACGCGCGGCCGAGCTTTCAACATCAACACCGAGGAAGCCCGGGATGACACTGAACTAGTCACGGGTACGTTTCTTCTCAACAATTCTTATGTCTCTTGCTTATTCGATTCGGGTGCCGATAAATGCTTTGTATCCAAGACTTTGACTCATTCTTTTAGCACTCCACCTCTTCCATTAGATATCACTTATACCATTGAAGTGGCTAACGGGAAACTATTAAGTGCCGACACATATTACCGGGGGTGTACGATAAACATTTTGGGTAAAGAATTTGAAATTAACTTGATACCCATAGAACTAGAAAGCTTTGATGTAATAATCGGTATGAATTGGTTAGTCAAAACGAAATCTCACATCCTTTGTGATCTTAACGCAATCCGAATTCCTATCGAGAATGGTGAACTTTTGATTGTTTATGGCGATAAGAGTTGCACCAGACTCAACCTCGTTTCGTGCCTTAAAGTTAGAAAACTACTCCGTAAGGGTTGTTTTGCGATCCTTGCCCACGTTAAGAAAGTCGAGTCTGATGATAAGCATATCGATGATGTGCCAATTGTTAGTGACTTTTCCGATGTATTTCCCGACGAATTGCCGGGTCTTCCACCTCATCGACCGGTAGAATTCCAAATCGATCTTATCCCGGGAGCCGCACCCGTAGCACGTGCACCATATAGACTCGCTCCATCCGAAATGCAAGAATTGCAAAGTCAAATCCAAGAACTACTTGATCGTGGTTTTATCCAACCTAGCCATTCACCTTGGGGCGCTCCGATTTTGTTTGTTAAAAAGAAAGACGGATCCCTACGAATGTGCATTGATTATCGTGAACTGAATAAATTGACAGTTAAGAACCGATATCCTCTTCCTCGCATCGATGACCTCTTTGATCAACTACAAGGGTCTTTTGTATATTCGAAAATCGATCTCCGCTCGGGTTATCATCAATTGAGGGTTAAGGGGGAAGATGTCTCCAAAACCGCTTTCCGAACTCATTATGGTAGTTATGAATTCCTTGTCATGCCATTTGGTCTCACTAACGCACCGGCGGTGTTCATGGATCTTATGAACCGCGTGTGCAAACCGTATCTTGACAAATTCGTTATCGTGTTCATCGATGATATTGTAGTCTATTCAAAAAGCGAAGAAGAACACGAGGAACACCTCCGACTTGTGCTTGAACTTTTAAGACAAGAACAACTCTATGCCAAATTCTCCAAGTGTGAATTTTGGTTAAAGGAAGTTCAATTTCTTGGTCATGTTGTAAGTGACCAAGGTATTAAAGTCGATCCAACAAAAATCGAAGCCATTAGCAAATGGGAGACTCCTACTACTCCTACTCACATTCGTCAATTCTTGGGTCTCGCCGGATACTACCGTAGATTCATCAAGGATTTTTCTTTGGTTGCTCGTCCCCTAACCGCTTTAACTCACAAGGGAAAGAAATTCATTTGGGCGACCGAGCAAGAATCCGCGTTCCAAATCTTGAAGACAAAGCTTACCACCGCTCCTATCTTGTCACTTCCCGAAGGCAACGATGATTTTGTTGTGTATTGCGACGCCTCGAAACATGGTTTTGGGTGTGTGTTGATGCAACGAACGAAAGTCATTTCTTATGCTTCTCGACAACTCAAAATTCATGAACGAAACTACACGACACATGATCTCGAACTCGGAGCCGTTGTCTTTGCACTTAAAATGTGGAGACACTATCTTTATGGAACCAAGAGTACTATCTTTACCGATCACAAAAGTCTCCAACACATCTTCGATCAAAAGCAACTAAACATGGGATAACGAAGGTGGATTGAAACCTTAAACGATTACGATTGCGAACTTCGTTACCATCCCGGGAAGGCAAACGTAGTAGCCGATGCCTTAAGTCGAAAAGAAAGAGCGGTGCCTCTTCGTGTCCGAGCCTTAAACCTCACCATCCACACCAACCTTAATAGCCAAATTCGGGTAGCCCAAGATGAGGCTCTCAAGGACGAAAACGTTTCACACGAGCTCTTGAACATTCTCGTCTCTCGATTCGAAACTAAGGAAACCGGACTCCGATGTTTCACCGGAAGGATTTGGGTGCCTAGTTATGGGAACCTACGAAGTCTCATTTTAGATGAAGCCCATAAGTCACGATACTCGATCCACCCCGGTGCCAATAAGATGTACCACGACCTTAAACAGCTATATTGGTGGCCAAACATCAAAAGGGAAGTAGCTACTTATGTTTCCAAGTGTTTGACGTGTTCCAAAGTCAAAGCCGAACACCAAAGACCATCCGGACTACTTCAACAACCCGAGATCCCGCAATGGAAGTGGGAAAGAATAACGATGGATTTTATCACCAAACTACCAAAAACGACGGGCGGTTATGATACCATTTGGGTTATTGTTGACCGTCTCACCAAATCCGCACACTTCCTGGCCATGAAAGAAACGGACAAAATGGAGAAACTTGCACAACTTTACATTAAGGAGATCGTAGCCCGACACGGTGTACCTTTATCGATTATCTCCGACCGAGATGGCCGTTTCGTTTCTAGATTTTGGCGTACATTGCAAGAAGCGTTGGGAACGCATTTAGACATGAGCACCGCATATCATCCTCAAACCGATGGACAAAGCGAACGTACAATTCAAACCTTAGAGGACATGTTACGAGCTTGCGTGGTTGATTTCGGAAAAGCTTGGGACAAGCACTTACCTCTCGCCGAGTTCTCTTACAACAATAGTTATCACGCGAGTATTAAAGCCGCACCTTTTGAAGCGCTATATGGCCGAAAATGCCGTTCACCTCTTTGTTGGGCCGAAGTGGGCGACGTACAAATCACTGGACCCGAACTCATTCACGAAACCACCGAGAAAATCGTTCTAATCCGAGATAGGCTTAGGACGGCCCGAAGTCGTCAAAAGAGCTATACCGACAAACGACGCAACGATCTTGAATTTCAAGTCGGTGACCGAGTAATGTTAAAAGTCGCACCTTGGAAGGGTGTAATCCGTTTTGGGAAACGCGGGAAGCTAAATCCGCGGTATATTGGTCCTTTCGAAATCTTGGAGCGTATTGGAACCGTTGCTTATCGTTTAGATCTTCCGCCTCAACTGAGTTCCGTTCATCCTACCTTCCATGTATCTAACTTGAAAAAGTGTCTTGCCGAACCCGATATCGTCATTCCTCTCGAGGAACTTACTATTGATGACAAACTTCATTTTGTGGAGGAACCGGTTGAAATTGTGGACACCTCCGTCAAGACATTGAAACAAAGCCGAATCCCGATTGTTAAAGTCCGTTGGAACGCCAAAAGGGGACCCGAGTTTACTTGGGAAAGACAAGATCAAATGCAAAGGAAGTATCCTCATCTATTCGTGAATTCAGAAACGCAAGATCTCGAGGAAGAAACAACGACTACTACGCCTACTTAAATTTCGGGACGAAATTTCTTTTAAGGAGTAGGTAATGTAACATCCTGCCTTTTTCCATTTACTTTTCCGTTATACTAATTTAAACTCCGTTATATGTTTATAACATCTCCCGTTGATACGCGTTTTAAATTATCTCGTTTAGGTAATTCACGCACCCGAACGAAAGTTGAGGGACTAAACATGACAAGGGATCAAACCCTTGACTAGGTCAAAGGGTCAAACCCCCTTCACCCATTCATTATCATCTCCATCTCTCTCTTTCTCTCTAGCAAGAACACACACCCAATTTCCAAATTCATTCAATCATCATCTAAATTCAATCTAGGAGGCTTACAACAAAATAAATTACATATTCGTGATCCTCTCTTCATCCTCTTCATTTTGGTACCAACTTCATCTCGTTTGGGTAACATTTCTAAAACTCTAGATTTCTATAAATTCGTGTTTTTGACTTGAAATGGTGTTAGTTAGTGTCTATGGCTCATTGTGATGTCGTGTATGTAATTTGTATGCTCGATCTCGTTGTTTTAGTATAACTAGCATGAACTTGAATTTTGGTGTGTTGTTCTTGAATTTTGGATGATCATATGTTGTTAGATGTTAAAAGTTCATGTTCTAATTGTGTTCCTAGTATCACTAGCTTCAATTTGATGTGTAGGTTGATTAAGAAAACTTTAAAAGCATGATTATTGATTTTGAGATGTTTGATTAGGGTTTGATGGTTCTTGACATGAATTTTTGGATGCTTGAATGCCATGGAATGTTAATTGTTAGTGTTTAGTTGCAATGTATGCCTCATTACCTTCAAAACGGCATATCATATGTGAGAATTGGATTCCCGAAACTCAAAATGCATTTGATGAACTTGAAAAGTTGAAAATAGACTTTTATTGATCACTTGACAAGAAATCGGTTGTTGAAAATGATGTTTTTGATTGATGATACATGTTTAGTTGTGTTCCTTGTCAAAAGAGCTTTCCAACGGTATAAGATACGCCTTCTAGTTGCTTACGGTATGCGTTTTATGGTTGTTTGAAGTTTTGACCAAGACTTGAACATTTGAAACTGACCAGGTACCAGGCCACGCCTAATGTCGCGGCGCGACACCTCTGGCCGCGGCGCGGCATATGCCGTGGTCAGGTTCTGACCTCCATGTCCAAAATACGAAAAATGTTTGGCATACTACGGACCTCCGATTCACATGAAACTTGTTCTAACATGCTCATATATGATTAAAAACCTCAGAAAAATAGTTCGGGACCCGACCCGAACATGTTGACTTTTTCGTTGACTTTGACCCGACTAAGTTGACTTTTAATCAAACTTAACCAAATATTTGTGCAATCGTTCTAACATGTTTTTATACTTGTACCTTGCATGAAACATGACAATTTGATTCACATGCTATTATGATCGAGTCTTAACAAGCCATAGGACTAATTGAACATCTTTGACCTATCGTGTTTACCGTTATTGATACAACCTATTGTTTAGGTCAAGACTAGCATTGTTCTTTGCACACGTTTACTTGTTGAAGTACTTTACTACTCGTGCACTCAAGGTGAGATCATAGTCCCACTTTTACTCTTTTGAACTTACATTTGGGATGAGAAAACATAAACATTTCTTTACTAAGTGAACACAAGTACAGGAAAACAAACATTCTACATACGAGTTTAGAACAAAATCCTCAATTCGATTATCATTAGTTACACTTGCCGGGTGTAAGCGAGAACTTATGTTGTATGGATCCATATGGGTTTGACAAACCCTCATTCAAACGGTTCGCTACCGTTTACGAATGAAATATATTTTCGAGAAACAGTGTATGTTCTAGCACTAAGTGATGGGGTTCAATGGAAGGAAATGTTAAGCATTGATAATTGGGTGCTCGTGAAACAAACTTTTGGAATGTATTACTATTAATTCATTGATGCAAATCTTGTGGTTCACTTGTACTTACTTACTTAAACCTATGATTTCACCAACGTTTTCGTTGACAGATTTCTATGTTTTTCTCAGGTCCTTGAACGATACATGATACATGCTTCCGCTCATTATTTTGATACTTGCATTGGATGTCGAGTATATATGCATACATGGAGCGTCTTTTGACTACTTTTAAATTGTGTCGCATAAGTTTCATTTGTACTTAAAACTTTGTATCGTAACTTGTGGTGGAACTATTCTCGTAAACTTTGAACAATCTTTACATTTGAAATGAATGCGACATATCTTTTGGTCAAACGTTGTTTTAAAGACTTATGACCACGTAACGGGACCTAAGTAGACGGCGCCATCAAACATGATTTGGTCGGGTCGCTACAGACCCATCCTTATCCCCCTGGACGAAGTCATCAACATCTGGTCCCATTGCGAGGTACTGACCTAAAATGCCATGAATGACTCCAAATAATATCTTCCAATTGAGCAAATGCACAGCGGAAGACTTAATTTGTACTTGAGAATAAACATGCTTAAAAGTGTCAACCAAAAGGTTGGTGAGTTCATAGGTTTATCATAACAATCATTTCAATATATTAATAGACCACAAGATTTCATAATCATAAACATAATACACTCGCAAGTGTATGTAAAGCATTCTAAGTGGTTGAGCACTTGATAACCATACTTAACTATTAATCAACGTCGCATATTCCCTTTATTATGAAATCTCCCTACACTGTACCAAGTGTAGTAACGAAATGAAGTACTGTGCAACCGTTGAATACTGGTCGTCCAGTCCGGTTGGGGTTGTCAGGCCCGATAGATCTATCAACAGGATTCGCGTTTACAATACCCATGTAAATAGTAGTTACCAAGCTACAGGGAAATATGCCAATGGTACAACTCAACGTAGAATGTATTTTTAAATACTTGTGTCTACTTCGTAAACATTTATAAAAGCAGCGCATGTATTCTCAGCCCAAAAATATATATTGCAAAAGCAATTAAAAAGGGAGCAAATGAAACTCACCATACTTTATTTTGTAGTAAAAATACATATGACGTCATTGAACAAGTATAAGGTTGGTCTCGGATTCACGAACCTATATTATTTATGTATATATTAACACATATAATTAAAGTCGAATAATTTATGTATTATTATTAATATAACTTTTATTTTAGTAATTCACGTGTAGATATATTTATTTTATATATTTTTTATAATTTTATTAAGTATATTTTATGTAACTAACTTTTATTGTAATAATAATAATATTAATATTAATATTGATAATAATAATAATAATAATATAGTTGTATTCATAAAAGTAATAATAATGATAGTAATAGTATTCAAAATGATAAAAATATTAATAATAATGTTAATACTAATAATGATGAAAATAATAATAATGATATTTTTAATAATAATATTAATTTTAGTAATAATGATAATATATAATAATAACAATAATAATGGGTAATAAGTAAACTACCTCAAGGAACTCGTTCTTAAAAATGCCCAAGTCCGGGTTTGAACCCGCGACGTCCCGCTAACCCAATAATATCCTTAACCATTAACATCCTTCTTCTTCTTTTCTAAAAAAAAATATACTCGTGCCCAAGCTCGAACCCGAGACCTCTCACTTAACCAAACATGCCCCTAATCATTCCTTCGCATGATCACTTCTGTTCTAGTTTATAATTTAAACCTTGATTACCATGTATGAATCTGTTTACCAATATCACCATTTCTATTTACTAATTATTATCATTATCATTAACATCAATCTTATTCATCTCATAACTATCATCATCATCTTAAACTTATCTATGTCATCTACTCTTATTGTATTTCGATCCTCATCACCTTTAACATCATGTATCTAATCTTATCATGATTACCAACACTTCATCTTTAACAATTATCAATACAGTCTTCGTGATTCTTATAATCATCTTTATGATCATAATCGCCATTATCACATCGTTAATACTAAACTTCATCATTCATTATAGTGTTACTTCTACAGTGTATCATCTAATATCATAAACTCATCATCATTTGATCACATCATTATTATTTCATCATTCCAACCTCTCATCATCATCAACTACATTACCTCATCACCATTATCATGATCTAATCCGCATAATAATTTAATCATTATCATCAAACAAATCATGCATTATATTATAATTATCACTCTTATAAACTTGTTCATCATCGCTCCCCAGCAAAATAGGAAGCACGGCCCAAACATGGTAGTCAAATTAAGTAGCCCATAAGAAATCTTTAGTTTAATTAAGGCCTGTATGTTTAATAAACTAAAACCATTCACCTACACATTATTTTACTCCGAACTTACTAGATTTACATTAATCAACTTGACCCATGTGTCCCTTGTCTGCCACTATCTCAACCAAAAGCTAAATAGTTTGCAAGTGGCCTTTTAATTCGTTGACCCAAAAATAGAAGAGAAAATGATTCAGCAGCATAAACGAAAAAAAATGGTGGTTGACAGGTGTGACGACCCGGAAATTTCCGACTAAATTTAAACTTTATCTTTATATTATTCTGACACGATAAGCAATGTTTGTTAAGTTAAATCTCAAGGATTTTAAACTATGTTTATACATTCATTTAAACCTCGACCAAATTCCAATGATTCATGAACCATTAAATGAACATATATGAATATGTATGTATATGTGTATATGTTATAAATTGAAAATATCAGCAAAGTATTTAAACGTATAATGCTTTATATGAACGTATTTGTTTCAATATGATTATCGACGAAAAAAAAAATATATTAAATGATTGAATTATCAGAAACATTGAATTATGATTACAAGTCTCTATTGAGAGGTCCATTATGATTTGAGAAAATCTATTCCTCTTAACGATATTCGGAATAATTTGTAAAGCTATTTATAAATAAAAATAAAAAGTGTCATTTACGAAAGTTAGACAAAAGCTAGTGGAGAATTGGTTTCCATAATATTCTATTAATCTATTTTCAAACGTACAAAAACGTTTTCAGTTTAAAAAGAACTTTATTATTAAAAGGTATATAACTTTTATAAATATCTAGAATCACTTTTGACAACTCATTACTTAACCAGTATAATAAATATAACGATATTTATATTTTATTTCATTAAATATATATAACGATTTAAATTAATATTATATATATTTATACGCGTATTATACATACATAGTTTTTATACTTTTACTATACTTTAACTTTACCTTTACTTTACTTTTACTTTACTTTAACTTTAATAATTCACTTTAATAATTCATACTTTAATAATTCACTTTAATAATTCATACTTTAATAATTCACTTTAATAATTCATACTTTAATAATTCACTTTAATAATTCATACTTTAATAATTCACTTTAATAATTTACTTTAATAATTCATACTTTAATAATTTACTTTAATAATTCAAAAATCTATTATAAATAGAATTCAATAGGTTTCATTATTTCATAGAAACTTGAAAATATATTTCTCTAAACTCTCTCAATCGATTTACATACATATATATATATATATATATATATATATATATATATATATATATATATATATATATATATATATATATATATATATATATATATATATATATATATATATATATATATATATATATATATTTGCTCTGTATTATTTCAAGATATTATTAGTATACATAAAATATTACGACGGAGTGATGTCCGAGTGATTTCAAAATAGTTTTTTTGAATGAGTAGAAGCTCAGGAAATTATGGGTTATAGCTATGGAGGTGATGAGTATGGTTCATGGGTATGCTCGTGAGGTCAATCTAGTGTTTATCATCTCCGTTGCGTCTACGTACTTTCCTACAATATTGAATCTCAATATTGATACGTTCATGAATCCGAGGCCAACCTTGCACTTGTTAAATGAAGTTATATGTATTTTTACTACGAAATACAGTATGGTGAGTTTCATTTGCTCCCTTTTATATATATTTTTGGGACTGAGAATACATGCGCTGTTTTTATAAATGTTTTACGAAATAGGCACAAGTACTAAAACTAATTCTGCGTGGGTTTAAACCAGAAATATACCCTTAGCTTGGTAACATTAAACTACTTGTCTATGTACGGTAGGCGCGAATCCTAAAGATAGATCTATTGGACCTGACAAACCCCATACTGACTATGGGATGCTTTAGTACTTCGAGGTTATTTTAAACACACCTGATCTGGTGTACTTCAGAGGGTAACAAATGAACGTTAAGGCTTGTTACCAGGTGCCTACAACTTATAGAATACTTTTATTCATTTGCGAGTGTACATATATTTATAAACGGAAATCTTGTGGTCTATTAATATATTGAAATGATTGTTATGATAAACCTATGAACTCACCAACCTTTTGGTTGACACTTTAAAGCATGTTTATTCTCAGGTATTAAAGAAATCTTCCGCTGTGCATTAGCTCATTTTAAGGATATTACTTGGAGTCATTCATGGCATATTTTGAAAGACGTTGCATTCGAGTCATTGAGTTCATCAAGATTATTATTATGTCAATTATAGTTGGATGTATTATGAAATGGTGTGCATGCCGTCAACTTTCGTTGTAAAGAAAGTTTGTCTTTTAAAAACGAATACAATGTTTGTAAAATGTATCATATAGAGGTCAAATACCTCGCGATGTAATCAACTATTGTAAATCGTTTATAATGTATATGAACGGGTCCTTTCAGTTGGTATCAGAGCGGTCGTCTTAGCGAACCAGGTCTGCATTAGTGTGTCTAACTGATAGTCGTTAGGATGTATTAGTGAGCCTGGACTTCGACCGTGTCTGCATGTCAAAAGTTTTGCTTATCATTTATGTCGGAAATTGCCTGCTTATCATTCTTAGTCTAGAAACGTCTTACTGCATTGATTGCATGAATAGTGTATAGACAAAATTCATATCTTAGCGTATCTGCTAATCCATATCTTAGCGTATCTGTTACTGTAAATTTTGCCTGACATATCCCGTAAATTCCTCCGTAATCTACGAAATCTTTTGCGCTATATATATAGATATTCTATGTAATTAGAATACCACCCGATAGTCAAAAAATTATTTCGTATCGAAAAATCCTTTATCAAATCGTACGAAATGGAATTCGTCATCAGTTCAAGTTCCTCAGATTCCGAAATGGAATCCCACTCAAGCTCCGAAAGCAGTGTGACTGGAATGGATCAACCAATCAGCCATCATCTATTCTGGATGAATTTGGGGATGGGTTCGTAGCCTCCTTAATCATTGGAGACAAGAAGAAGGCGATCCTCTCCATCCACCACATTGCCCTCTTGGCAATGAACCTGAAGCACTTACCGGCGAACCTGTCCGAAACACCATTTTCTCTCTCATTTCCAGAGTATCTCGTCATGATTATATACTATACCAAATTCTAGATCTTATTTATCCGCTCGTCCGAACCGACAATCACCCGGTGTAATAGAAGAAGTCAATGAGCTTCGCGCTCGGGTAGTGACTTTGGAGAATATGGTGCAAAGGTTACAAACACCAGCAGCAGCACCAGCAACATAACCAATACCACAATCAACAACATCAACAGTACCATTACCACCACCAACAGCAACCGCATCGCAAACCTCAACTTCACAATCTGTCCCATGAGCATCGACGTCATACGCCCTGTAGATACTAAGGAATACCACAACGATGAAGTATTGATTCATAACTTTATTGGGAAAACATTCTACGACGATTATGTAATTTTTAAAGTTTAGAAATTATCTATCCTAGCCTTAACCATAAATCAAGTGAGTTTAATTTAATATTAACTCATTAAATCTATATTACATCTGAAGAAATATACACATATATTTCCATAAAGACTGTAATAAAATTCTTTTGTACAAAATATTAATTGTGACATTTTTTTTAACGGGTAGGTAATACCCGAGAGATATATAAATTCACAATTAATATGTTACATTCTTCGAATCTGATTCAGCAAATCATCCATTATACTCCCTACTTTCATAACAATATACATTCTTTTATAGAAATCAAAACAACCATACTCATTCAAAAATCTAATTACATATTCTAATTTTGAAATCGCCGAATTCAATTCAAGTTATAACCGGTATCATCACTCTTAGATTCTTACATCTTTCAAAGCTATACATTAACTTCAAAACTATGTTAGAATATCGTATGCATATTAACGATTATAATCTGTATTCAAGCCCTTCGAAATACCTGAAGACACTTCAAATAATGAACAATCGAAATGATGATCCAACCACATGTTATCCACAGTTACGTACCTGAAAAACTCTTGAAACCAAAGTCATAATTTAACATGTATCCATGTCAGACCTTTTGGCATTTACTAGCTAAAATAACTTTTCAATCCCTTCTAAAAATAGATGGTTTTGTCACAGCTCCAGCAAACCAACTTCAATTGTTCATTCGAATAAGCCTTATTATAATGATTACCCCTTCATCATTATTACCGGAGAACCTTTCATATCTCGCCACATTAGCAGTAAACTTATTAACAACTTCATTGGTCTTTGACTTTCCAAAAAATCTATATATTTATCATAACCCCATCATTTACTCATCTGCATCTTGTAACGAGAATTGCCATACGAATCATCGGAAATTAGCAATTAGTATTTTGAAATCTCGCAGCATGTCTACGCCAACAATTATATGTGTCTATCTTCTGGACTTATATACTTTGAATGTGAAGTTTCTGAAAAACACCCTAAACTGCGAACTAGTTCTCGAAATACTGATGAAGCAGCAAAAACTATAAACGACCTTAACAGTAAAAAGTTTGATGATAAAGAGTAGTGTGTTGGCAAAGCTCTGAAAAAGAGAAGATTTGGTACTGAAAAATACGGATTGAGAAACCATGAAGAAGGCTGTGGATAAATCACAAGGATGAAATCTACCTTTAAAGAATCCAAATGATTCCGTATCTGCTGAAGTCATTATCGAATACCTTGCTCCTGTCTCTAAACCCTTACAGACAATATTCTTCATCATCCTCTGATATTAGAAATTTTAAGATATCATCGTATCTTTCATTATAAATATCCTCCATATTTCTGAAGATATTTCCATAATTATTCTTATCTGAAATCATTTACTTCTTCGTGCTGTCTGTATTACATCATAAAAGAAACTATTTTAGTTTCTAAATTTTGAAACTTTCGAATTTAAAATAGGAATATTTTTGAAGTAGTGTTGGGAACTGAAGCATGAACTAGTATAATATAATGACACTTGATCAACGTGATTATATTACAGTAAGTCATGCTGAGTTTCTAAATGGAACGTGATAATTCACAGATCATAACGTCATCATGTGCTATGTTACACGACTCTTGTATTCACTTTAACCTCTAAAATATCAAGAAAATATTTCTTGATGATTCGGCCTTTTTCGAGGTATTCTAGTAATTTGACAAGTTAAGATCGTGCCATTACAATTTCCTTCTTAGAACATTAACAATGTTCATTCCGAAATTCATATATGCGAATACTGGACCATTACAAACGTTGCTTAATCACAAGAAGAAGAAACGAAAGGACAAAACTCCAAAATAGAAATTGGAGTATAAATCGCATCAAATAGAAGGGAGCATTAACTATGGATGTCAATGATTATAGAAGACAAAAGCAGGGGCTTTGAAATATAAGGGAAGATATAAAACCCAACAACCACCCAAAAATTATAAACCGTATATATCGATGCATATAGCAATATAAAGACACAGAAGAACTAAAAACACTATAAAACCGAGAGTATAGTAGAAGTAAATAGATTCTTCCGGAGGCAGATGAAAAAGAAGAATGACAGATATGAAAGAGAGGAGTATATCGAGAATCAGTACTGGATGAAGCATATTGACAAATACTTTAAAATATGAGTTGAGGGAGAAAGAATAGAAGGTGTGAGTTGTAAGGAAATGAAGGAGGTGGATTTATAGTGAAATACCCGACAGAGAAATCAAGATAGATTATCGTATTAATTCGAAGAGAATCATAATCTCCTTAATCACCGAAGCATCAAATCCAACATAGATTACAAAGATTTTCTTTAAATTCGGAGATCACTTGTGATGACGTCAAAAGATATGACGAATCACTATAATCTTATTTCCTTCATTTACGATAACTTCCCTCATTCGCTTCGAGTAATCGAATTATTTTATCCATACTTCTTAGACATGATAAAACTTCATAATCGTTACGTCATAATAACATTCTCATTGTTAGCCATAACGACCTCTATCAAATTTCGGGGACGAAATTTCTTTAACGGGTAGGTACTGTGACGACCCGGAAATTTCCGACTAAATTTAAACTTTATCTTTATATTATTCTGACACGATAAGCAATGTTTGTTAAGTTAAATCTCAAGGATTTTAAACTATGTTTATACATTCATTTAAACCTCGACCAAATTCCAATGATTCATGAACCATTAAATGAACATATATGAATATGTATGTATATGTGTATATGTTATAAATTGAAAATATCAACAAAGTATTTAAACGTATAATGCTTTATATGAACGTATTTGTTTCAATATGATTATCGACGAAAAAAAAATATATTAAATGATTGAATTATCAGAAACATTGAATTATGATTACAAGTCTCTGTTGAGAGGTCCATTATGATTTGAGAAAATCTATTCCTCTTAACGATATTCGGAATAATTTGTAAAGCTATTTATAAATAAAAATAAAAAGTGTCATTTACGAAAGTTAGACAAAAGCTAGTGGAGAATTGGTTTCCATAATATTCTATTAATCTATTTTCAAACGTACAAAAACGTTTTCAGTTTAAAAAGAACTTTATTATTAAAACGTATATAACTTTTATAAATATCTAGAATCACTTTTGACAACTCATTACTTAACCAGTATAATAAATATAACGATATTTATATTTTATTTCATTAAATATATATAACGATTTAAATTAATATTATATATATTTATACGCGTATTATACATACATAGTTTTTATACTTTTACTATACTTTAACTTTACCTTTACTTTACTTTTACTTTACTTTAACTTTAATAATTCACTTTAATAATTCGTACTTTAATAATTCACTTTAATAATTCATACTTTAATAATTCACTTTAATAATTCATACTTTAATAATTCACTTTAATAATTCATACTTTAATAATTCACTTTAATAATTCATACTTTAATAATTCACTTTAATAATTCATACTTTAATAATTCACTTTAATAATTTACTTTAATAATTCATACTTTAATAATTTACTTTAATAATTCAAAAATCTATTATAAATAGAATTCAATAGGTTTCATTATTTCATAGAAACTTGAAAATATATTTCTCTAAACTCTCTCAATCGATATATATATATATATATATATATATATATATATATATATATATATATATATATATATATATATATATATATATATATATATATATATATATATATATATATATATATATATATATATATATATATATATATATATATATATATATATATATATATTTGCTCTGTATTATTTCAAGATATTATTAGTATACATAAAATATTACGACGGAGTGATGTCCGAGTGATTTCAAAATAGTTTTTTGAATGAGTCGAAGCTCAGGAAATTATGGGTTATAGCTATGGAGGTGATGAGTATGGTTCATGGGTATGCTCGTGAGGTCAATCTAGTGTTTATCATCTCCGTTGCGTCTACGTACTTTCCTACAATATTGAATCTCAATATTGATACGTTCATGAATCCGAGGCCAACCTTGCACTTGTTAAATGAAGTTATATGTATTTTTACTACGAAATACAGTATGGTGAGTTTCATTTGCTCCCTTTTATATATATTTTTGGGACTGAGAATACATGCGCTGTTTTTATAAATGTTTTACGAAATAGGCACAAGTACTAAAACTAATTCTGCGTGGGTTTAAACCAGAAATATACCCTTAGCTTGGTAACATTAAACTACTTGTCTATGTACGGTAGGCGCGAATCCTAAAGATAGATCTATTGGACCTGACAAACCCCATACTGACTATGGGATGCTTTAGTACTTCGAGGTTATTTTAAACACACCTGATCTGGTGTACTTCAGAGGGTAACAAATGAACGTTAAGGCTTGTTACCAGGTGCCTACAACTTATAGAATACTTTTATTCATTTGCGAGTGTACATATATTTATAAACGGAAATCTTGTGGTCTATTAATATATTGAAATGATTGTTATGATAAACCTATGAACTCACCAACCTTTTGGTTGACACTTTAAAGCATGTTTATTCTCAGGTATTAAAGAAATCTTCCGCTGTGCATTAGCTCATTTTAAGGATATTACTTGGAGTCATTCATGGCATATTTTGAAAGACGTTGCATTCGAGTCATTGAGTTCATCAAGATTATTATTATGTCAATTATAGTTGGATGTATTATGAAATGGTGTGCATGCCGTCAACTTTCGTTGTAAAGAAAGTTTGTCTTTTAAAAACGAATACAATGTTTGTAAAATGTATCATATAGAGGTCAAATACCTCGCGATGTAATCAACTATTGTAAATCGTTTATAATGTATATGAACGGGTCCTTTCAACAGGGTTCGGTTTTCGTGAGTGGTTCCCGTTAGCAGGAAATTAGAAATAGAAAACGAATAAGAACGTACAGCTTATTTCAATCAGTTGTTCTTCGATGGTGGTGGTGTGGTTGTGTGTTTCATGGTTGTAGTGAGAGAAAAATAGAGAGATGAAAGAGAGATAAAATATGGCGATTTGTTCATGGTTATGTGGGTTACGATCCTGAGTTTTAAAATGAAAACAGTATCGGTTTAGAGGGATGGGTTGTCGAGAGTTTGTAGCTGAGACAAAAAGAATCGACAAGTGTTAAGGAGAGGTTGTTCTTGGTGATCAATGATAGTAGTTAGGTGTTTGATCAAACGCGAATGGGTAAGAGCACCTGTTGGTTTTATGTCTCTTGGCCAAGGTGAACAAAGGAAGGTGATAAGGTTATGGTGGTTTATTGGTTAATCGAATGGAACCGAAATCAATATGATCTTGTGGTTTGGTATAAGATGATGAGGTAACAAGATATCATAGCAAGTTCGACTAAAGTAAAAAGTACACGTTATTCTCCAGTTTTAGATACAAAAGAATTGATGTTGGTGGGTTTGTAGCCGGCAGTGGAGGATGGTGATTTTGGGTGGTGGTTTGTATTGATAATCGAAATAGCGTGCAGAAACATTAGTAGCTGAAAGTTTTTGGGTGGGTTTTTGAACAAAAGATGATGATATGATGGAGCCATGGAGGTCTAGTAGTGGTTATCGATGGTCTTTGATCGTTAATAGTATGTTGTGATCGAACAAGAAAACAAATGGGTTTCGAATAACAAATAAGGTGATGGTTTTCATTGTTGTTTGTTCTTTGATAGAATAACGAAAGGGGAAAGAAGAGAAGAAACTAAAGATGTTGATGGTAGCAGTGAAATGTGGTTCATGGTGGTAGTTCGGTGGTGAAAAGAAAAGTCGGTGGTAGAGTTGATGTTCTCGGGTGTCAATGGCGTTTGTAAAAAAGAAAGCAAGTACAAGTTAAGTGGTGTTAGTGGATATGTATCTCTATATCATGTAGGCATATAATATGAATATATATAAAGTTAGATAGTAATGTTTGCCAGGCAAAACGATACAATATAATATAATATAAATGTGATGCGTGAATGTACAAGTATCATTGAGAGAGATATATATCATCTAGTTAACAACTGTGTCCTTGATGATTGAAACATACAGCTAACAAACTTTGTATAATTTGATTCAAGATGCAATAATGATTAATATAATATAATATTAATAATTTATATTCTCATAAATTAAAACGTGCAGAGATTAAGCTGCCATCAATTATTATACCTACGGTTTATTTTCAGAGAGGATATCATGCTTCGTTGTTAATCAATGGCGGATTAAAAGTCTTCTAGAAAAGTCCTATACTTTTAAATTAAGTATATTTATTTTATTAATTTTTAATAACCACAACACATAATATTTAAAATTATATTTCAGATTATATATATATATATATATATATATATATATATATATATATATATATATACACACATATATATTTAATACACACATAACTATTTACAATTTCTTGTTCGTGAATCGTCGGGAACAGTAGAAGGTCAATTGAATAAATGAAGCAATTCAAAATTTTTGAGACTCAACCTAACAGATTTCTCTTATTGTGTCAAAAATATTACATCGTATCGAGAGTTTGGTTTAAAATTAGTCGAAATTTTCCGGGTCGTGACAGTACCTACCCGTTAAAGAAATTTTGTCCCCGAAATTTGATCGTTGTTGTCATGGTTATCAATAAGAGTGTTTTTCCATGATGAATATGAGTTGATAAATAGAGTTTTATCTCTATTGAGTAATATAGATAAAACGATTCGATTATGTGAAGCGTACGAGTGAAACTATCACAAAAGAATGAAATGAAGTAAATAGAGGTTCATTTTTAACTTTGAACGTAGTCATTGTTGAATTCCGGAATTCAAGGGATTTAAGGAAATCTTCTAATCAGAAAGAAAATGTATTAGCACGAATTATTAGCAACTGTTGGAATTACGGTAAGGATAGAACTATCAAGAAAAAAATCTCTTGATATGTCTAGAGGTTTAAGTAGAATGAAACAGTTGTGTAACATGGCACATGATGATGGTACTGAGAATCATTATGTTTCATTAGAAACTCAGCATGACTTACTGTAATATAATCACGTTGGCCTGACGTCATTATATTATACTAACTCATGCTTCAATTCCCAACACTTCTCTAGGAAATCATTCATAATTTAACTTGAATTTTAAAGAATATAGAAACTAAAACAGTTTCTTTTAGGATGTAACACAGATAGCACGAAGAGATAGATAATTTCGGACAAGAATATTTATGAATATATCCTCAGAAATATCGAAGATATTTATGACGATATTTTGGAATTTCTAAGATCGAAGGTTGATGAAGAAAAATTTTCCGCAAGATTTTAACATGACTTTGGAGCAAGATATTCTCTAAAGATTTCATCAGATCCAGAATTACCTGAATTCTCTGAATATAGGGTTTGGTACTTGTATTTTTCCTTGGTCTCCTTTATGGTTAGCTCAATCTGTTTTTCAGTACCAAATTTTCTATCGAGCGTTCCTAACACTTCCTTCTTTATCATCAACTTTCGGCCATTAAGACCATCTACAACATGCTTCTTCGTCAACATTTTCAAAGTTAATGGATCTGAATCATTGGTTATCAAATCGAGGTGGTTTCAGGAGAATTGTGTTTTTAGATGATTAAATGCTGATGGTAGTATGATGGAATATAAAAGGTTCTCTAGTAACAATAAATAAGCACGTATATATTCCGAGGTTATAATAAGGTTGTTTTGAACGAAAAGTCGAAATCAACTTGCTGGAGCTGTGACAAAATTGGCTAATTTGGAAAGGAATTGCAAGGTGATCATTGGTAATAACAATGTCAAAGGAATTAGAACAGATACGTGTTAAACGTTTACTCAGGTTCTGAGTGTTTTTCCGGTGCATAACTATATGCATAATCTTTCCTTCCGTAGACGAAGTGCGGTTGGTTCATCCTCTCGATTGAGGTGTTTTCAAGAATCATGAAAGGTTTGAACGCAAATTGGAATCGTCAAGATAAAAATGAGGTTTAAGATGAAATCAAGTGGCAAGCTTGAAGAAGTGTTTAGTTTCATATGTTATAATCAATATTTTAATTCATTTTAGTTGTCCAAAGTTAGTGGTCCAACAGTCCAATAGTCCAATAGTCCAATGATTCATATATAATTTAATATATAATATTCGAATTAATTAATACGTATCGTGACCCATGTACCGATCTCAGTATTGATCACAACTCAAACTATATATATATTTTGGAATCAACCTCAACCCTGTATAGCCAACTCCAACATTCACATATAGAGTGTCTATGGTTGTTCTGAAATATTTATATAGATGGGTCGATATGATAGGTCAAAACCTTGTATACGTGTCCCGTTATTTATAGTGCGTAAAATAAATAAATATATATCATGACCTGTGTACAACGTATTGTCTCAGAATTAATCCGACGTATTGTATATATGTGTCCCGATTTAAAGTGCGTAAAAGTAAATAACAGAAATTAAATGACGATAAATAAAATTGCGAGAATGTAAATTGCGATAAATAAAATGTAACCAGTTAGCTAGGAATAGTTAGTGTGGAATCTTATCAAAGTTCATCATAGTTAATTTGTTTGTTTCTAACACTTTTATTTTGTCCAATGTTTTCTTCGTTATGCCACTTGTTGGATTCTGATAGGTCAAAATCCAAATATGAAATTTGAATGGAAATGATTATTCTTTGGTGAACGGATACGTATATGTGCGGACTTGAGCAGTATTGTTAATGACTGCTGAATTAGAACTGAAGAGTGTACAGTGTAACTTATTAATGTGAAATCTAAATATTTCTCGGGTGTTACCTACCCGTTAAAATATTTTCACCATTAACAGTTTGTACAAAAGAATTTTTAATTACAATCTTTATGAAAATATACTTGCATATATATTTTCTTCAGATGTAATCATGGATTTAATGAGTCAATAAGATATTAAACTCATTTGATTTATCGTTAGTACTAGATTACATGATCTTTAAAACATTAGAGACTACATAATCGTCATGTCGAACGAAGATTAATGAGGTAGAACGATACGTAAAGCGAAGATAATCGATGTAGAACGATATGTAGAACGAAGATAAAATAGATAGAACGATATGTAGAACGATGATTATGCTCGAGGTACAGAATGAGATGTTGAGGAATGGGATGTTGAAACTTGGGTTGTTGGTGGTACTGTTGGTGTCGGGGATGTTGCTGAAGCTGGTAAGTTTTGCACCATATTTTCCAAAACCACTACTCGAACGCGAAACTCGTTGACTTTTTCTATTACTCCGGGATGATTGTGGGTAGGAACGACCGAATGAATAAGGTTTAGAATTTTAGATTGAATATAATCGTGGCGAGATATTCGGGAGATGAAGCTAAAAATGGTGTTTCGGATAGGTTCGCCGGTAAATGCTTCAGGTTCTTCACCAAGAGGTGAATTCGGTTGGTGGAAAGGATCGCCTACTACTTGTCTCCATTGATTAGGTCGACTACGAACTCATCAGATGAATTGGGGATGGCTGATTGATTGATTCATTCTGGTGTCGCTGCTTTCGGAGCTTGAGTGGGACTCCATATCGGAATCCGAGGGGCTTGAACTAGTGGTGAGTTCCATTTTACTCGGTTAGGTAAAGAGTTTTTGGTATGAAATGAATTTCGGATATCGGATGATATTCTAATTACATAGAATATCTATGTATAGTACAGAAGATCTCGTAGATTATGAAGGGATTTAAGGAAACGTGTCAGATAAAGTCTACAGTCACAGATACGCTAAGATATGAATTTATCTGTACACTATCTATCAAATAAGTGCAGGAAGTCGTGTCTAGACTTAGGAATGATAAGCAGGTAATTTTCCACTAGGAATGACAAACAATACTTATAATATGCAGCTAAGGTCGAAGTTCAGACTTGCTAATGTATCCTAACAACTATTAGTTACCTGGTTCTCTAGGACCAATGCTCTGATACCACCTGTGAGGACCCATCCTTATCCCCCTGGACGAAGTCATCAACATCTGGTCCCATTGCGAGGTACTGAACTAAAATGCCATGAATGACTCCAAATAATATCTTCCAATTGAGCAAATGCACAGCGGAAGACTTAATTTGTACCTGAGAATAAACATGCTTAAAAGTGTCAACCAAAAGGTTGGTGAGTTCATAGTTTTATCATAACAATCTTTTCAATATATTAATAGACCACAAGATTTCATAATCATAAACATAATACACTCGCAAGTGTATGTAAAGCATTCTAAGTGGTTGAGCACTTGATAACCATACTTAACTATTAATCAACGTCGCATATTCCCTTTATTATGAAATCTCCCTACACTGTACCAAGTGTAGTAACGAAACGAAGTACTGTGCAACCGTTGAATACTGGTCGTCCAGTCCGGTTGGGGTTGTCAGGCCCGATAGATCTATCAACAGGATTCGCGTTTACAATACCCATGTAAATAGTAGTTACCAAGCTACAGGGAAATATGCCAATGGTACAACTCAACGTAGAATGTATTTTTAAGTACTTGTGTCTACTTCGTAAACATTTATAAAAGCAGCGCATGTATTCTCAGCCCAAAAAATATATATTGCAAAAGCAATTAAAAAGGGAGCAAATGAAACTCACCATACTGTATTTTGTAGTAAAAATACATATGACGTCATTGAACAAGTATAAGGTTGGTCTCGGATTCACGAACCTATATTATTTATATATATATTAACACATATAATTAAAGTCGAATAATTTATGTATTATTATTAATATAACTGTTATTTTAGTAATTCATGTGTAGATATACTTATTTTATATAATTTTTATAATTTTATTAAGTATATTTTATGTAACTAACTTTTATTGTAATAATAATAATATTAATATTAATATTGATAATAATAATAATAATAATATTATAGTTGTATTGACAAAAGTAATAATAATGATAGTAATAGTATTCAAAATGATAAAAATATTAATAATAATAATGTTAATACTAATAATGATGAAAATAATAATAATGATATTTTTAATAATAATATTAATTTTAGTAATAATGATAATATATAATAATAACAATAATAATGGGTAATAAGTAAACTACCTCAAGGAACTCGTTCTTAAAAATGCTCAAGTCCGGGTTTGAACCCGCGACGTCCCGCTAACCCAATAATATCCTTAACCATTAACATCCTTCTTCTTCTTTTCTAAAAAAAATATACTCGTGCCCAAGCTCGAACCCGAGACCTCTCGCTTAACCAAACATGCCCCTAATCATTCCTTCGCATGATCACTTCTGTTCTAGTTTATAATTTAAACCTTGATTACCATGTATGAATCTGTTTACCAATATCACCATTTCTATTTACTAATTATTATCATTATCATTAACATCAATCTTATTCATCTCATAACTATCATCATCATCTTAAACTTATCTATGTCATCTACTCTTATTGTATTTCGATCCTCATCACCTTTAACATCATGTATCTAATCTTATCATGATTACCAACACTTCATCTTTAACAATTATCAATACAGTCTTCGTGATTCTTATAATCATCTTTATGATCAAAATCGCCATTATCACATCGTTAATATAAACTTCATCATTCATTATAGTGTTACTTCTACAGTGTATCATCTAATATCATAAACTCATCATCATTTGATCACATCATTATTATTTCATCATTCCAACCTCTCATCATCATCAACTACATTACCTCATCACCATTATCATGATCTAATCCTCATAATAATTTAATCACTATCATCAAACGAATCATGCATTATATTATAATTATCACTCTTATAAACTTGTTCATCATCGGCTCCCCAGCAAAATAGGAAGCACGGCCCAAACATGGTAGTCCAAATTAAGTAGCCCATAAGAAATCGTTAGTTTAATTAAGGCCTGTATGTTTAATAAACTAAAACCATTCACCTACACAATATTTTACTCTGAACTTACTAGATTTACATTAATCAACTTGACCCATGTGTCCCTTGTCTGCCACTATCTCAACCAAAAGCTAAATAGTTTGCAAGTGGCCTTTTAATTCGTTGACCCAAAAATAGAAGAGAAAATGATTCAGCAGCGTAAATGGAAAAAAAATGGTGGTTGACAGGGTCCGGTTTTCGTGAGTGGTTCCCGTTAGCAGGAAATTAGAAATAGAAAACGAATAAGAACGTACAGCTTATTTCAATCAGTTGTTCTTCGATGGTGGTGGTGTGGTTGTGTGTTTCATGGTTGTAGTGAGAGAAAAATAGAGAGATGAAAGAGAGATAAAATATGGCGATTTGTTCATGGTTATGTGGGTTACGATCCTGAGTTTTAAAACGAAAACAGTATCGGTTTAGAGGGATGGGTTGTCGAGAGTTTGTAGCTGAGACAAAAAGAATCGACAAGTGTTAAGGAGAGGTTGTTCTTGGTGATCAATGATAGTAGTTAGGTGTTTGATCAAACGCGAATGGGCAAGAGCACCTGTTGGTTTTATGTCTCTTGGCCAAGGTGAACAAAGGAAGGTGATAAGGTTATGGTGGTTTATTGGTTAATCGAATGGAACCGAAATCAATATGATCTTGTGGTTTGGTATAAGATGATGAAGTAACAAGATATCGTAGCAAGTTCGACTAAAGTAAAAAGTACACGTTATTCTCCAGTTTTAGATACAAAAGAATTGATGTTGGTGGGTTTGTAGCCGGTAGTGGAGGATGGTGATTTTGGGTGGTGGTTTGTATTGATAATCGAAATAGCGTGCAGAAACATTAGTAGCTGAAAGTTTTTGGGTGGGTTTTCGAACAAAAGATGATGATATGATGGAGCCATGGAGGTCTAGTAGTGGTTATCGATGGTCTTTGATCGTTAATAGTATGTTGTGATCGAACAAGAAAACAAATGGGTTTCGAATAACAAATAAGGTGATGGTTTTCATTGTTGTTTGTTCTTTGACAGAATAACGAAAGGGGAAAGAAGAGAAGAAACTAAAGATGTTGATGGTAGCAGTGGACTATGGTTCATGGTGGTAGTTCGGTGGTGAAAATAAAAGTCGGTGGTGGAGTTGATGTTCTCGGGTGTCAATGGCGTTTGTAAAAAAGAAAGCAAGTAGAAGTTAAGTGGTGTTAGTGGATATATATCTCTATATCATGTAGGCATATAATATGAATATATATAAAGTTAGATAGTAATGTTTCCCAGGCAAAACGATACAATATAATATAATATAAATTTGATGCGTGAATGTATAAGTATCATTGAGAGAGATATATATCATCTAGTTAACAACTGTGTCCTTGATGATTGAAACATACAGCTAACAAACTTTGTGTAATTTGATTCAAGATGCAATAATGATTAATATAATATAATATTAATAATTTATATTCTCATAAATTAAAACGTGCAGAGATTAAGCCGCCATCAATTATTATACCTACAGTTTATTTTCAGAGAGGATATCATGCTTCGTTGTTAATCGATGGCGGATTAAAAGTCTTCTAGAAAAGTCCTATACTTTTAAATTAAGTATATTTATTTTATTAATTTTTAATAACCACAACACATAATATTTAAAATTATATTTCAGATTATTATATATATATATATATATATATATATATATATATATATATATATATATATATATATATATATACATATATATTTAATAAACACATAACTATTTACAATTTCTTGTTCGTGAATCGTCGGGAACAGTAGAAGGTCAATTGAATAAATGAAGCAATTCAAAATTTTTGAGACTCAACCTAATAGATTTCTCTTATCGTGTCAAAAATATTACATCGTATCGAGAGTTTGGTTTAAAATTAGTCGAAATTTTCCGGGTCATGACATTATGGGCAAAAACCAGATAGGTATCAAATAAATCCAGGACAAAGGACAATTAACCCAGCATAATAAATTAAAATCAAAACGTCAAACATCATGATTACGGAAGTTTAAATAAGCATAATTCTTTTATTGTATTTCTCATCGTACTTTCTTTTACTCGCAATTTTATTTATTGTCATTTTAATTTTGTTATTTATTTTACGCACTTTAATTATCGTCATTTATCTGTACGCTTAAAATATAAAATCGACAAACCGGTCATTAAACGGTAAATCCCCCCAAAGTTACCTATAATTACTATATCTAGTTTAACTACTTAATTAACTAATTTGACCTAGTAAGACACCCAATAATAGTGTCCACGGATCGACCTCCCGGACTTTACCTTAGCTATATTATTACACGATAGGTATACTTGCCTTTTGTGTTTTAGTTTAATTTAGGTGATTTCCTGTAGTAAATAAATATAAAACTGATAACCGTTTCATACAAACCCTCTAGAACACATCAAGTTTTTGGCGCCACTGCCGGGGACACTTTTTCTGTCTTCACGGGGTATTTAAGTTTTTTTTTTAGTTTTTGATTGATTAAAGATATATTAATTTAAATATAATAATTTAATAAATATAATAATATAATAATATTGAAATAAAATATAATAATATTGAAATAAAATATAATAATATAATAATAATTTTGAATCAAATTTGAATCGTATTTTAAAAAGTCGTATTTATTAAATACTTTAGGGGTATATTATGTAACTTATAATTAATAATTTCTATCATGTCGCTTTCATGTGAATAGTAAATTAATTAATTTCGTTTCATTTGCTATTCATGAATAGTAAATGAGTTAAAAAAAAGTTTTTTGAAAAAAAATAAAAAAAATTATTAATTTCGTGAAAAAAAAGAAAAAAAAATTTAAAAAAAATTTAAAAAATATATATATATATTTTTAAGATTTTGTCTATAAAATTAAAAAAATATATATATTTATTTTAAGTTTTATTACCTTTAGATTTTTAGACTCTAGTTACAACTTTTAGTATTAAGTTTAGTTTATTTTTATACTGTTAGATTTTTAGGCTTTGCCGTAAAATCCCTTAAGTGCTTTTTCTTTAGACTAAGATTTAGGTGGCTTAAAATTTTGCGACGCCGTGTTAAAATTTTAGTATCATTTTAAGTAATTTCCGTTTTTCGTTTAGAATCCCTTTTAAGTTTCGACGCGCTACTTTCTTATTTTTATTTTTCGACCTTTTATTTTTTCGACGTTTTTCGACGCAATCTTTTTCTTTCTTATTTCTCGACGCTCTAGTTTTTAGGACATAGAATTTTCTATTTCTTCTCTAAAATTTCAAACGAAAAATTATTTTAAGCGATTAAATTGATAGACATCCAAATTTTCTGGTTCGTAGTAATAGTTGGATTTGTTAGTGGCGAGTTGTGGGCTTCCGATTTAAAGGGTCCTGGCTACCTGCTGCATCTATTGGCTATTCGAAACGTGGGCAAAATCAGAAAAGTCTATTAATTTGATAACTTATATAATTTTTATTTTTATAACTAATAGGATATTCAGTGAATGCACCGAGCAAACGTTCACCACCTTTCATACGTTCACCACCTGTAACTCGATCAAGGCATCTAGCCAATATTGTTGTCGTTGATTTTTCTTTAGAATCATCATCTAGTCGAACAAGTTCTCCAACTCAAATTTCTGATAATCCATTTTTTGAACCCGACTTCACAACTGAGAATCCAGAGGATATTCAAGGATAATTCCTAGATCCTGAACCACTAATCATTCCTCCTGAACCACAAATAGTTAAATCAGAATCTTCTAGTGATTCGGATTCAACAAATTCAATTATGGAAGTAACGGAACCTCAAAGTATGGAGACCGGATGTGAGCCACACGCACGGGCCAAGGTCACGCCATTAATCAGCCAGATGTTAGAGCATCAGATTTTGAAATCAAAGGACAAATCCTACACATGATCACCAATCAGTGCCAATTTGGTAGTACAACAAAAGAAGATCCAAACGAACATCTTTGAACTTTTAATAGGATTTGTAATCTATTTAAAATCCGAGAAGTTGAGGATGAAACTATTTATCTTATGTTGTTCCCATGGACTTTAAAAGGAGAAGCCAAAGATTGGTTAGAATCGTTACCTGAAGGAACGATTGACTCATGGGATATTTTAGTTGTGAAATTTCTTCAAAGATTCTTTCCGGCATCTAAAGCCGTGAGACTTCAAGGAGAAATTTCCACGTTCGTGCAAAAGCCAAATGAAATATTATATGAGGCATGGACAAGATTCGGAAGGATGTTGAGAGGATGTCCTCAACACGGTTTAGATACTTTTCAAATAGTGCAAATTTTCTATAAAGGCATCGACATCACCACACGAAAAGACATCGACACAGCAGCTGGTGGTTCCATTATGAAGAAAACCGCAACCGAAGCTCATAAGATCATTGATAACACAGCATCCCACTCTCATGAGTGGCATCAGGAAAAAGATATTTTTCATTCATCTAAAGCGGCTAGAGCCGATTCTAGCCATAACTTTGATTCTGTTTCCGCAAAAATAGATGCTTTCGAGAGACGAATGGAAAAGATGACTAAAGATATTCACGCAATACGAATCAGTTGTGAGCAATGCGGTGGACCACACTTAACGAAAGATTGTAATGTTGAGCAAACGATGGAACAACGAGAGAATGTTTCCTACATAAACCAAAGGTCGGCAAATAATTATCAACCGCCAAGGCCAAACTTTAATCGAAATCAAAACATTCTTTACAATCCAAATGGACCCAATAATAACTCATACAACCAACAAGGTCCGAATAACCAACCAACTCAAAACAACACTTTCAATCAACAAAGACCTGGCTTGTATAAACCACCATAACAAACCGAAGATAAAAAGTCAAATCTGGAAGAAGTGGTATTTAAGCTAGTTGAATCTCAAACACAATTTATTGAAACTCAAACCCAAACGAATGAGAGGTTTGATCAGTCATTTAGAACTCAACAAGCTTCCATTTTGAATCTAGAAAAACAAGTAGGTACTCTTGTTAGATTGATGAGTGAAAGGGAACAAGGAAAGCTACCGAGTAATAATGAATTAAATCCTCGGAATGAAAATGTTAACATGGTATCAACAAATTCTGAAAAACCAACACCAGAAGATGGGAAAGTTTTAGATGTGAGTAACAATGAAGAAGTTACAACACCACCACCACCCTAGTATGTAAAGCCAGTGGTGGCACCATACAAAACACCCATCTCGTTTCCAAGAAAAGGAGTTGAGTATGAGCAAGTGATAGGTAATAAAGTTTGTGATACCTTTGGAAAAAAGAAGAAGAAGAAGAAGAAGAATAAGAAAGTGCAAGAAACAAAAATCGTAGAAGTAAACCCGGTGAAGACAGTTCCACCAAAACCTCCACCTAGGGTAGGTGATCCGAGTGAATTTATTGTTCCTTGTCTACTAAGTGACTGTGTCATGTATGATGCACTAGCAGATTTAGGTGCAAGTGTGAGTGTTATGCATCTTTCATTATATAAGAGATTAGGAGTAGGTGAGTTAAGTCCAACGGATATGAGTGTTCGACTCCTTAATCAAACCATTAAGCACCCAGTTGGAATTGCTGACAACCTACCCGTTCAAGTAGGTAATTTAACCTTTCTAGTCGAATTTATTGTCATTGACATAGAAGAGGACCCAAACATTCCTCTAATTTTAGGTCGACCATTCTTAGCGTCCACCGGGGCGTTATCTGATGTAGAAAGGGTAGAATGGCACTTAGTAATGATGAGAAATCGATCACCTTTATGATTTAAAAGTCTAAATCTCCACCAACCAAAACCGTTGAACCAGCAAAAACGATTGGTAAGAACCATGTTGTTTTACCAACTCCAATGGTAGTGCTCAACAATAATAAAACGCTTAAGTGTGGGGAAAATGAAGTAACACCTAATGATGACCTGATAACAAAGAACCCCATTGTTGATACGAAATTAAATGATCCCGTTATTAATAGTTCAATGAAGAAACTTATTAAATGAATTCGCGATGCTAGAACCAAGGGGAACTTTAAGTTATGTAACCGGTTAGTATCCAATCTGTCGCCTAAAGAAAAGGCGAAATTAGTTGAATTTGTGGATATTACACAAGAATCCGACCAATGGCTTAAAGCAAAAGTCACAGATATGCAAGTTGATTATGGTCCAAGAAAAATTGACGATGAAGTTAATCACAATTTTGACACCACAGCTACCTAAGTGTGGGGAGATTCAAAATGTTCTAAAAAGAAAATGTTGTCTAAAGTTAGTTGTTCTGTTCTCGTGTAATTCCGAGAATGGAATCCGATTGGTCTTTTCCACTAGCAGACACTAAAGAACTAGTTTTCTCCCCCCATTCTGATTTTTTTTTTTTTTGTTTTATAGGTTTTATATGAAATTAATATGCTTTTTAAATTTAAGTTTTGTGTGATTTTAAAAACAAAAATTTACTTTATTTAATTAAGTTTAAAAAAAATGATTTCTCTAATTCGTCGTGAGTTAAACACTAGGTCATTGAACCGAAATTGCTTTACCCGAGGGCGGGACGACAAATTTTGTTATCATTATTTTTAATTTTATTGATTTAAAGTATGCCAAAAAATATTAGATTTTATAAATTTTTGAAAGTGGGGTAATATACCAAACTTCAAAAATATGTATATATGTTTGTAGTTTATCTTATGTACAAAACAGGGTAAAACAACGCACTTTCAAAGACTGTCATTAAGTTCAGCAAAAGCTACTAATTTTGACGACAAGACGCAAAATATCAAATGTGAAATAACAACAATATGTTTGCAAACTCGGTAATTTTAATCATTTTTCTACACTAATCACCCTCATGAATTTAAATTTTTACTGATTTCTTGCAAATGAGGGCATTGCAAGATCTCAAGTGTGGGGAAGGGTTATAAATTCTCTCGGGTTTACACTTGGTTTAATTGCCAAATTTTGTGAAAATTTGAAAAATTTTCAACTAAATGAATTCAAAATCATGTTTATACATATTTATGAACGATAAAACTAGGTGATACTACCGAAATTATTGTTACCTTGGAAATGACATAAATTGAGAAACAACCCAAAACGCTTGAATTCATTTGAAATGGAATAGAGGGGAATAAAAAGGCAAAGAAAGAAATAAATAAAAGCTTAGTGTGGGAAGAATTCACCAAGTTCTTTAAAACATATATCACATATCTGTACAAGCTTATTGCAGGTACTTTTGTTTTGGACTAAACTAATAAGTTTTACCCGATTTATTGTAATACTTTTGAAAGAAAGATGGATCTACACGATGAATCAATTCCATCATTATAAGAAAGTAAAGTCTTCCAAAAAAGACACGCGCTTCTTGATTTAGGTCAAGAAGTTGTCGTCCAGACCAGCTGTAGGTTGACGGAAAATCTAGAAAAGTCATCTCTAAAATCAGCAGGAAATCCACGGACCTCAGCATCAAACAGGGTCGCCATGTGGTCAGACTTATCCTAACCATAAGAGGATCTGTCTCGTAAAATGGGGAGGGCGCCGTGCAAATTAGCTTGATAAGACTAATGAATCAGACCCCCATTAAGGATAATCTCCTTAAAGATTAAAAATCAGCTTTTAAGCCTGATATTACTCAATCCTTGAGATTGACTTTAAAGATTGAGAATTACAAACTCATGGAATTCGATGATATCTAAACTCGAACTTGAACGAGAAAATATTTTGATCAAATTACAAACCGATTTGTTTTCTAAAAACCTATTTTCAATGCGTTCATTACCATTGAACGTAAAATCCTGAGAATTCGTCAGAATTCATTAGGTCACCTGAACCAAATCGGGTGTCAACCGTAAGAACGGTGGTTGCATAGCATGGTCGAAGACAGGACCTTGTGCCAAACCAGAAAAATTATAGGATGATCTTTACTATTGCTCCTACAAAGGATAGTAATAGCATCCGACACGTTTTAGACCATGAACAAATACATGTCATTAGACATTGCCTTAACAGTTTCTTGTTCATCGCTTTCCTTTGCAACCAGACGGTTGTTTACTGAAAGGTAATATACGGGACAAGTAAACTGGACGTGTTGCTTTCTTAATACAAGGTTAGCAAGTGGGTGACACAAAACCGTAAAGTTTTGAGCTAAAATTTTAAAATCCGAAACCAACAAAACCCACAAAAATATTTTGCAACACCGGTGAAGGGTTATTCCGTAAAACTTATCTAGGGTAAAAACTAGATTGAATTTTCAAAAGATCAAATGTTTTCATAAAGATCCAATTTCCTAACGGATCTAAATTTTTATAGTCATGTGAGACTGTAAACCACATCGTTACCATCATTGTTCATAACCGCCGTATTGAAATCACAGATGTACAAAGTGTGAAGAATAAAGAAGTGATTCAAGTATGTTTTTATTTCAAGACTATATTGCTTGAGAACAAGCAATGCTCAAGTGTGGTAATATTGATAATGCTAAAAACGAATACATATTTCATAGCATTATCCCTCAAGAAAGACAAGATTTTAGTTGCAATTGTTCTATTTACAAGTGATATTCGTTTAAATAATAAAAGGTGAAGACAAAAGGCAGGATTTGAAGATGCAAATGACCAAAAAGCTAAAAAGTACAAAGTACAATCCAAGTGGTTCAATATATTGATGAGAAACGTCTAAAAATTACAAATGTACAAGCCGTAAAACGCAAAGTACAAGATATTAAATTATACGAAAAGGCGTTCGAAAATCCGAAACCGAGACATGAACCAACTTTCAATGCTCGATGCAACGGAGCTGAAAGTACAAGTCAACTATGCACAAGAATATAATATAATATTTAAATAATTCATAATAAGAATAATAATAAATAATAAAAAGTTGTTAATTGAGCATAGTTAAGGGGTAATAAGTGAAAATTTCAAATCAACATTTGCCTATAAAACGAGACTACGGAGAATGAAGAAAGACACACCTTTTTCCAATCTTCTTTCTCTATATATGTAATTTATATATATTTATAATTATAATTTTAATTTAAGTTTAATAATAATTGAGTTATTGTAAGAAATGTTTTACGGGTTTTAAAGTCGGAACTCTGTCCGTGTAACGCTACGCGATTATTCACCACTGTAAGCTATGTTCTTTCTTTTTAAATTAATGTCTCGTAACTAAGTTATTATTATGCTTATTTGAGCCGAAGTAATCATGATGTTGGACTAAATATTAAAGATTGGGTTATTGGATTTTGTACCATAATTAGGGTATGGACAAAAGACCGACACTTGTGGACATTGGACCATGGACCATTAATAGATGGGGGGTATTGTCTAATCGAATGACAACTCTTTGGAGTTTGTCGAACCTATCTTCAAATTAGTTAATCTAATAATTATTAAATGATTATGCATGTCCTATTTAGTGACATTTATACGACATCTTTTACAATCATTTAATTAATCAATTGGGTTGGGTAATTTATTATTCATTCTGGCCAAGTGGGTAAATTAATAATCATGGACTAATTAAAATAGATGTGGATTACATACAAGGGTAATTGGTGTAATTGTTAACAAAGTATTAAGACCTTGGATTACACACAGTCGATAACCTGGTGTAATTATTAACAAAGTATTAAGACCTTGTTACAGTTCGAATCCCCAATTAGTTGGAATATTTGACTTTGGGTATAAGGTTAATTTGACGATCATTTTATAATTATGACCGATGAACTATTATGGGCAAAAACCATATAGGTATCAAATAAATCCAGGACAAAGGACAATTAACCCAGCATAATAAATTAAAATTAAAACGTCAAACATCATGATTACGGAAGTTTAAATAAGCATAATTCTTTTATTGTATTTCTCATCGTACTTTCATTTACTCGCAATTTTATTTATTGTCATTTTAATTTTGTTATTTATTTTACGCACTTTAATTATCGTCATTTATCTGTACGCTTAAAATATAAAATCGACAAACCGGTCATTAAACGGTAAATCCCCCCAGAGTTACCTATAATTACTATATGTAGTTTAACTACTTAATTAACTAATTTGACCAAGTAAGACACCCAATAATAGGTCCACGGATCGACCTCCCGGACTTTACCTTAGCTATATTATTACATGATAGGTATACTTGCCTTTTGTGTTTTAGTTTAATTTAGGTGATTTCCTTTAGTAAATAAATATAAAACTGATAGCCGTTTCATACACACCCTCTAGAACACATCAGAAACAAACAAATTAACTATGAGAAATTTTGTTAAGAATCCACGCTAACTGTTCCTAGCTAACTGTTCCTAGCTAACTGATTACATTTTAATTATCGCAATTTATATTATCTCAATTTTATATATCGTCATTTAATTTCTATTATTTATTTTATGCACTTTAAATATCGGGACACGTATACAAGGTTTTGACATATCATATCGACGCATCTATATATATTATTTGGAATAACCATAGACACTCTATATGCAGTAATGCTTGAGTTAGCTATACAGGGTTGAGGTTGATTCTACAATAATATATATACTTTGAGTTGTGATCGAGTCTGAGACATGTTTACAATGGGTCACGATACGTATTAATTAATTCGAATATTATATATGAATTATTGAATTACTAACTGTAGACTACCAACATTGGACAATTAAAAATGAATTAAAATATTGATTATAACATATGAAACTACACAATTGTTCAAGTTTGCCACTTGATTTCATCTTAAACCTCATTTGTATCTTAACGATTACAATCTGTGTTCAAACCTTTCATGATTCTTGAAACCACCTCACTCGAGAGGATGAACCAACCGCATTTCATCTATGGAAGGAAAGATTTATGTATATAGTTATGCATCTGAAAAACTTTCAGAACCTAAGTAAACGTTTAACACGTATCTGTGCTAGCTCCTTTGGAATTGTTATTACCGAAAATAACATTGAATTTTTTTTTTAGCAAATTTTGTCACAGCTCCAGCAAGTCAACTTCGACTTTTCGTCCGAAACAACCTTATTATAACCTTGATATATATATATGCGTGCCCTTTTATTGTTAGCGGGGAACCTTTCATATTCCACCATATTACCATCAGCGTTTAATCATCTAAAAACACAATTCTCTTGAAACCACCTCGGATTGATAACCGATGATTCATATATGGTAGCATTTAATGCAGAGGAAACAGCAAAATTGTAGATGGTCTAAACGACCAAAAGTTTGATAATAAGGAATGGAAGGTTGGGAACGCTTGATAGAAAATTTAGTACTGAAAAACGGATTGAGCTAACCCTGAAGGAGACCGAGGACAAATACAAGGACCAAACTCTATATTCAAAGAATCCAGATAATTCTGGATCCAATTAAATCTTCAGAAAATATCTTGCTCCGAAGTCATGTTAAATCTTGTGGAAAATCTTTCTTTATCAACCTTCGATCTTAGAAATTCTGAAAATATCATCATAAATATCTTCGATATTTTTGAGAATATTTTCATAACTCTTCATGTCCAAAATTATTTATCTCTTCGTGCTATCTGTATTACATCATAAAGGAAGCTATTTTAGTTTCTATATTCTGTAAAAATTCAAGTTTAAATTATGAATGATTTCTGGAGAAGTGTTGGGAATTGAAGCATGAGTTAGTATAATATAATGACGTCAGGCCAACGTAATTATATTACAGTAAGTCATGCTGAATTTCTAATGGAACGTGATGATGGTTCACAGATCATACCCTCATCGTGTGCCATGTTACACAACTCTTTCATTCTACTTAATCTCTAAGCATATCACGAAAATATTTCCTTGATATTTCTGTTCTTCCATAATTCCAACAAATTGCTAATAAATCGTGATATTACATTTTCTTTCTGATTAGAAGGTTTTCTTGAATTCTAGAAATCCACCGTGACTACGTCGAAAGTTAAGACGAATCTTTAATTTCCTCATTTCACTCTTTTGTGACAGATTCACTCTTACTCTTCGAGTAATCGAAATTGTTTATCCATGATGATAAAACTCTATTTATCAACTCATATTCGTCATGAAAATATTTTTATTGTTAGCCATGACGACCTCACTCAAATTTCGGGACGAAATTTCTTTAACGGGTAGGTACTGTAGTGACCAAGAAAATTTCAACTAATTTTAAACCAAACTCTCGATACGATTTAATATTCTTGACACGATAAGAAAGGTCTGTTAGGTTGAGTCTCAAAAATTTGAACTATTTCATATATTCAATTGACCTTCGACTGTTCCCAACGATTCACGAACAATTAATTGTAAATAGATATGTGTGTGTATATATATAAATAATAATTTGAAATATAATTTGAAGTATTATATGTTGTTGTTATTAAAATTTATTATGTAAAATAAAATAAATAGGATATTATGATAGTTATTATTTAAAATATATCTATATATATAAATAAAGTATATTAAAAATAAATACTAAATGATTGTAATACTCGTTTGATGTTCTGATTGATATTAAACAAGTTAATTTCGAACGTATGTGATTTACAAGTAAGAACGGAGAGTGTAGATATTTTAGATGTTGGGTATCAACAAATAAGTAAATTAACCATTGGACTTTATCCTACGCTTCACCAACAACAGGTATGAGATCCGGTCCGTATAAGACGACGGCTAATATTATGGCACGTTTTAATTTTTAAATCACGTTATAATTGATATTATATTCATATTATTACTTTATGAATTGTGTAGGAAATCGATTAGTTCATCCGTGAATTGATTTGGTTGTACTCTTCTTTTCCTTCAAATAATTTCACTCACTGATTGCAATAATTATTATAATCTTGCTGTTCGAATATTGGAAGTATTCTATCTTTTATAATGAATCATCTCCACCACCTTTACGTCTATTACTCTCAAACCTTTACAATTTTTGTTTTCCGTCTCCCTAATTCATATCCGTGATTGAATGTGAATTATTTTCCAAAATTACTGTACATATTTTGTTCCTTATATCTATCTCTTCTATATCTCATTATCAGGGAACCACCACAACTCAAGATTCAACACAAACCTATCTTCTTGCTCAGAACCTTATTACCACCACTAGGTTGTTCGACACACACAAACCACACATATATGTTTCCTTCTTCTACTATATGATTCCACTACAACTAGTAGTGCTTCTTATTGATTCGATTCACACACTAACCAATCTTTTCGATTTATGTTACTAATCGGAGCAACCATCCATCACCATTAAACCTTCAACCATCATGATTAGTTACTATTGTTGTCGGTTCTTTCTGTTTATACCTATCACCACGAACACTCTACTTTTATTGCTTGTTTCATTATGTTTTCTCTAACCATCGAAGTACCATAAGGTGAAACCGAAACCCACTTAGGTAATGATACTAGTCATTGTTGCTGCTCGTTTTGTTTCTATTTTACTTCAAACGTAACCCACACTAAATCACCACAAGCCCCACCTTCGAACAGCCCAATTCGCCACCTCCACACCCATTACAGCCACCTTCTTCTTCCATCTCTTTTCTCTCTCTATTATTCTAGTCCAAGAACCACCACCATCATACACTACCTTCAACTTCCTGTTTGTATTCGAACACACAACCACACCATCACTCTTAACTTGATCAATAACCATACACTACTACTACGTCTGTTATGTTTATGATCGAATACAACAAACCTAAAAACCCAATCCGTCGAACCCTTTAACTACTATTTCTATTTTTAAGTTTTCAGTTCGAAACCCACCCAACAAATTCATTAACAGCTGCTGCACTATACTCATTTCTATTTTAAACAACCTGCAACCTTCTGCTACTGCTGTTATTGATGACAAACTATCATATTTTTTGCTGCTATTTTCTTATTCAAAACGTACCTCAAAAACCACTCTATGCAACTGTTATATCGCTGCTATTTCCTGCTTGCTGTCTTCCTGTCTAAATATCACCATTTAAACCTGCTATTTGAGCAGAGATGATGATGATGAGGATTGTACGTTTCCTTTTCTTTTTCCTTTTGGTCGACAACCCATAAAACCCCTTTAATAGATATTGAAGATGATGAATTAAACTACTAGCGTGCCTTTTTGTTTTCATTCTTGGTGGCCGACAACCCCTAAAGCAAGTAAACCCACTTGAATATTAAATGAATTAGGTAATCAAAATTTGTTACAGCAATTGCTTGTTGGACTATAGGTTCGGTTTTTATGATTGGATCATGAAAAGATTTTTGTATGGGCCGTGACCCTAGTATGCTAACCGTGACCCAACTTCAATTCTATTGGATTATTGTCATAAATAAACAATTTCAGTTATGATAATAAATTAAGACATAAAGATCACGATTAGGATAAGCAAAGGATGATGATACGGGATTCATGATGATGAGATAATATGATGATAGATAATGATGATGAAGATCATATATGATGGCGCGAATATGATAAATGGGTTTTAATGATTTAGATGATGATTATGACCATGAATAAAAGATTTGATTATGAAGAATGATGAATGATTAGGATGATGATAAAGATGATGATCATAATGGTAATGATTATGAACTGATGAAGAGGGTGATGTAAAATGATACATGATGATGTAAATGATAGAATGGGTTTTGATTTAAAAAGATGAAGAAGAAAACAGTTAATACGGGTCATAAGGTTATATTTTGGTATTAGAACAGAAAAATAAAACGGACCAGGTGGTTAGGAGGTTGTCGTGTGAAAGAGAGGTCGCAGGTTCGATCCTAGGCAAGGGCCTTTATTTTTATTTTTTTTAAGGCTTGTTATATTAAGGTAGCCTTTCTACTATTACTATTATTATTATTATTATTATTATTATTATTATTATTATTATTATTATTATTATTATTATTATTATTATTATTATTATTATTATTATTATTATTATTATTATTATTATTATTAATAATATAAGTATGATTATTATTATTATCAATATAAGTATCATTATTGGAATTAGTATTATTATTATCATTCTTTGTATTATCAATATTATTATTAGTAAAATTATCAATATTATTGAAAGTATCATCTTTCATATTATTATCATTATTATTATTTTTATTATTAATATTATCATTTTATTATCATTACTAATATTATTATTATTAATTTTTATCATTAATATTAAAATTATCATTTTAATATTATTAGAATTATCATAATTTTTACCATAAATAGTATTATCTTTATATAACATATAAATATTATATACTTATATTAATATTACATAAAATTTTATGTTAAACCTATTAACCTTTATTTTATAAATATTACATATAACGAATTATAATTTTTGATATAATAACAATTAATAATATATATATATATATATATATATATATATATATATATATATATATAATTTAATATAACTATAGGTTAAAATATTAATTATTTTACAAAATATATATATATATATATATATATATATATATATATATATATATATATATATATATATATATATATATATATATATATATATATATATATATATATATATATAACATATAACTAAAGATATAATATATAAAAAGTATACATATCTTAATTGAAATTTAGTTATATAAACACTAAATATATAAGAATTATATAATTAGTATATGAAAATATTTGATTACAATTATACGTGTTAATATATATACTTGATATAAGTTCGTGAATTCGAGGCCAACCCTGCATTGTTCAGTTCCATCGTATGCATATTTTACTACAAAAAATCGTATCGTAAATTTCATTTGCTCCCCTTTTAAATGCTTTTGCAACATATATATTTTTGGGACTGAGAATACATGCGATTTTATAAATGCTTTACGAAATAGACACAAGTAATCGAAACTACATTCTATGGTTGAATCTTTATACCGGATATCGCCCTTGTTGAACTTGGTAGCCTAAGAATTGGTGTTTATTATAATTGCCACCAATTGACGCGAATCCTAAAGATAGATCTATGGGCTTTGACACGCCCCAGTCAGAGAATTTGATCTGCTTTAGTACTTCGATATTTATATATGGGGATATTCTAGATGCATTTTGTTAATGCCGGTTACCAGGTGTTCAATCCATACGAATGAATTTTTAAACACTTGCGAGTGTATGATTATTGAATAAAGGAAATCTTATGGTCTATTATATTATTGAAAATGATTGTTTATGATAAACTAATGAACTCACCTGAAATGTCCCGTTCATATTGATTATAAACGTTCCATATTAATTGATTTCATTGCGAGGTTTTGACCTCTATATGAGACGTTTTTCAAAGACTGCATTCATTTTTAAAACAACCATAACCTTTATTTTATCAATAAAGGTTTTAAAAACATTACGTAGATTATCAAATAATGATAATCTAAAATATACTATTTACACTCAACCATTACATAATGGTTTACAATAGAAATATATTACATCGACATATGTTTCTTGAATGCAGTTTTTACACAATATCATACAAACATGGACTCCAAATCTTGTCCTTATTTTAGTATGCAACAGCGGAAGCTCTTAGTATTCACCTGAGAATAAACATACTTTAAAAGTCAACAAAAATGTTGGTGAGTTATAGGTTTAACCTATATATATCAAATCGTAACAATAGACCACAAGATTTCATATTTCAATACACATCCCATACATAGAGATAAAAATCATTCATATGGTGAACACCTGGTAACCGACATTAACAAGATGCATATATAAGAATATCCCCATCATTCCGGGACACCCTTTGGATACGATATAAATTTCGAAGTATTAAAGCATCCGGTACTTTGGATGGGGTTTGTTAGGCCCAATAGATCTATCTTTAGGATTCGCGTTAATTAGGGTGTATGTTCCCTAATTCTTAGATTACCAGACTTTATGAAAGGGGCATATTCGATTTCGATAATTCAATCATAGAATGTAGTTTCACGTACTTGTGTCTATTTTGTAAATCATTTATAAAACCTGCATGTATTCTCATCCCAAAAATATTAGATTTTAAAAGTGGGACTATAACTCACTTTCACAGATATTTCCTTCCTCGAAAATAAGACTTGGCCACGGAACGATTCACGAACCTATACAAATATGTACATATATATCAAAGTATGATCAAAATATAATTACAACCATTTTTATTATGTTTTAAAGATTTGAGTGTATTAAGTCAGCTGTCCTCGTTAGTAACCTACAACTAGTTGTCCACAGTTAGATGTACAAAAATAAATCGATATATATATTATCTTGAATCAATCCACGACCCAGTGTATACACGTCTCAGGCTAGATCACAACTCAAAGTATATATTTTTTTGAAATCAACCTCAACACTGTATAGCTAACTCTAACATTTGAAAGGACCCGTTCATATACATTATAAACGATTCACAATAGTTGATTACATTGCGAGGTATTTGACCTCTATATGATACATTTTACAAACATTGCATTCGTTTTTAAAAGACAATCTTTCTTTACATCGAAAATTGACAGGCATGCATACCATTTCATAATATCCACTATCCACCTATAAATTGATTTAATAATATTCTTTGATGAACTCAATGACTCGAATGCAACTTTCTTCGAAATATGCTATGAAAGACTCCAAGTAATATCTTTAAAATGAGCAAATGCACAGCGGAATATTTCTTTAACACCTGAGAATAAACATGCTTTAAAGTGTCAACCAAAAGGTTGGTGAGTTCATTAGTTTATCATAATCATTTATTTCCATCATTTTAATAGACCACAAGAATTTCAATTCCAGTTCTCATAAATATACGTCCCATGCATAGAGACAAAAATAATCATTCATATGGTGAACACCTGGTAACCGACATTAACTAGATACATATAAGAATATCCCCTATCATTCCGGGATCCTCCTTCGGACATGATATAAATTTCGAAGTACTAAAGCATCCGGTACTTTGGATGAGGTTTGTTAGGCCTAATAGATCTATCTTTAGGATTCACGTCAATTAGGGTGTCTGTTCCCTAATTCTTAGATTACCAGACTTTAATAAAAAGGGGCATATTCAATTTCGATAATTCAACCATAGAATGTAGTTTCAATTACTTGTGTCTATTTCGTCAAACATTTATAAAAGCGCATGTATTCTCAGTCCCAAAAATATAAAGGGTAAAATGGCAAATGAAACTCACCATACTGTATTTCGTAGTAAAAATACATATAACGTCATTGAACAAGTGCAAGGTTGGCTTCGGATTCACGAACCTAAATTAATTATATATATTTATATGTTGGTCAATATTTGTCTAACAAATTAGGTCAAGTCATAGTGTACCACAATCCTAATGCTCGAGACTAATATGCAAAAGTCAACAAAAGTAAATTTGACTCAAAATAATTTCCAAAAATCTATACATGATTAATATATAGTTTAAATATCGCGTTTTATATTTTTAAATATTTTTAAAAGATTTATTAGAGTAAATAATATAATTTATTTATTAATAAATAAAATTTTATATTAAATTTATATAATAAAATATACTTTTATATATATTAAGTAATAAAATTTATAGGGTTCATTTAATATCATAAAGATAATATGATAGATATTATTAAAGTAAGTTATTACACGTAGTAAAATATGTTTGTATCACATATTTATTTGATAAAATAATATCTATAATGATAGTAAGTAAAAGTTGTATTATTTTGTAATAATAATTATTATTATAAAAATATCAATATTTATAATTACTAAGATGACATTATGATAAAACGATAATTCTAATTATGATAACTTTAATATTTACGATAATTTTTAATATTATCTTTAAAATAATAATTCTATTTAAAATAATAATAATGATATTTTATAGTAACAATGACATTTCTATTAAAATGATAATTTTTGTTAAAATGATAGTTTTAATACTAACAATACTTTTAATAATAATAGTAATGATAAAAATAATAAGAACGATAATTTTTTTCTAAATCAATATCTTATAATATTTTAATTTCATCATGATACTCTTACTCATTATTTCCTAATCGTTTCGTTTAATAGCTTTTAATCGTCTTTTATATCGTGTTCATAATAATGATAATAATAGTAATCAAAATAATTAGGTGTTACAAATATTTGTTTTAATTACACTAATATTAATAATGATAGTTACTATAACATTATTAACGATAATACTAATAATTATCTTAATGATAATATAGTAATAATAATAATAACAATAACAATGACTATTTTTAAATAATGATATATATATATTAATAATGATAATAATAATAATAATAATAATACCAATAATAATAATAATAATAATAATAATAATAATAATAATAATAATAATAATAATAATAATAATAATAATAATAATAATAATAATAATAATAATAATAATAATTGGATAATAATAATAATACTAATTATAACTTTAACGATAATAACGATAGTAATAAAAAAAATAACAATTTTTAATGATAAATCCCTTTTATTGATAAAGATAATAATAATGATAATAATAAGATAAAACTAGAACGACGATAAAAACGACGATAATAATAATAATCATTTTTAATAAAAATATCGAAAATTCAATTGATTATAACTTCTAATCCGTTAATCGAAACCATTCGATATCTAAAGGAAAAGTTCTTAATTTTTCGCTAGCTTTTCAAGGACATGCATATCTTATACCTTATCTCAACCGCAAGTGTAACTAATTCATGATTCAACCTAACCTGTCTAAGGGCAATATCAAAAGTACAAGCATGCATAATCCTAAATACTCGAGCACTAGTCAGGGATACACTATTAGTATGTAAAAGTTAAATTATGAGTACTCACGTATCAATATTGAGATTCAATATTGCAGGAAAGGTACGTAGACGCAACGGAAATGATAAACACTATATTGACCTCACGAGCATACCCATGAACCATACTCAATCACCTCCATAGCTATAACCCAAAATTTCCTTAATCCTATCCTACTCGAAAAACAATTTCGAAATCACTCGGACAGCACTCCGTCGTAATATTTTATGTATACTAATAATATCTTGAAATAATACGGAGTAAATATATATATGTAAATCGATTGAGAGAGTTTAGAGAAAAATATTTTCAAGTTTCTATGAAATAATGAAACCTATTGAATTCTATTTATAATAGATTTTTGAATTATTAAAGTGAATTATTAAAGTATGAATTATTAAAGTGAATTATTAAAGTATGAATTATTAAAGTGAATTATTAAAGTATGAATTATTAAAGTGAATTATTAAAGTATGAATTATTAAAGCGAATTATTAAAGTTAAAGTAAAGTAAAAATAAAGTAAATTTAAAGTTTAAGTATAGTAAAAGTATAAAACTATGTACGTATAATACGCGTATAAATATATATAATATTAATTTAAATCATTATATATATTTAATAAAATAAAATATAAATATCGTTATCTTTATCATACTAGTTAAGTAATGAGTTGTCAAAAGTGGTTCTAGATATTTATAAAAGTTATATACGTTTTAATAATAAAGTTCTTTTTAAACTGAAAATGTTTTTGTACGTTTGAAACTAAATAGATCAATCGAGTCTTTATGAGATTCAGTCTTCCACTATCCTTTGTCTAGTTCTCAATGATTGATAATTTGTTCTTATTTATAAATCACTTTACCATTTTCCGAATATTGTTAAAATAGAAAGATTTCTCAAATCAACGTGGGCCTTTCAACAGAGACTTGTAATCATAATTCAATATATCTGATAATTCAATCATTTGATCTTATCTTCTAATTCCATTGATAAACATTTTGAAACAGATACAATCATATAAAGTATTTAATCTAATATTTTGTTTACGTTTCAAGTTATAACATATATACACATATACATATATAATCATATTCGTTTAATGGTTCGTGAATCGTTGGAACTTGGTCGAGGTTGAATGAATGTATGAACATAGTTTAAAATTCTTGAAATTTAACTTAACAAATATTGCTTATCGTGTCGGAAACATATAAAGATTAAAGTTTAAATTTGGTTGGAAATTTTCGGGTTGTCACAGTACCTACCCGTTAAAGAAATTTCGTCCCGAAATTTGAGTGGAAAGGTCGTGAATGATAATAAGTATGTTTTCATGATGCATACGGGTTGAAAATTAGAGTTTTATTATCAGCGAATAATTTGAATAAACAATCCATTTATATGAAGAGTACGAATGAAGCTAACATAGAAGAGTGAAATGAGTAAGTGTAGATTCATCTTATCATTTGACGTAGATATGATTGATTCCCAGATTTCAAGGGATTTGAAGAAAATCTTCTTAATAAGATTTGACTCTCCGGTAATCAAGGGAATTAGGATCCGCTTTAAATGTGATCGTCCATTTTAATTGTTCTGTTGGAGATTTTCTTATAAATTCACCTCCTTCGTTTCCTTACAACTCACACCTTCTGTTGATGCATTTTATGCAAGTCCCTAGACATCTACCCACGTCCATTGCAGGTACAACAGTTTACAGGCCACCATGATTGCTCGTTATTATACTATCCGTGTTTGTATGTGGTTACAGGAACTGCAGGAACGAGATTTAGATGTTTGACTATGTTAGACTTAGTCAGACGTACGAGTGAAGCCTCACTAGTATGGCTGATAGGCTCATACACACGGTTGATGCTGAGCTAAGTCACAATTACAACCTAAATGAGAAGACACGAGTGAGTGATCACCCGTACGGCTGATGAAGCCAACTCGTACGTGTGATGAATGAATCGTATAGGTGAGTCAACAGCAGGGGTATATAAAGTCTTATGTTCTTTATTTTAGGTTAAGCCTCTCATTTGTTACACACACTCAGATCTAGTGAGCTCCTCCGATTCTCTTTCAGTCCAAATCACCCAGGTGATGAATAATAGCTCTAGGTGTTGATCTAATCACACTTGATTTAGTTGTGGTTTGACTAAATTAATCAAAAAAAAACTTAACCTATTCACTAGAGGGTTTGATTCACTTATTCCGCCATTGTGTGAGTTAAATCTGTTGATTTCTAAGTTCCTAGTCATGTTTCATCACCTTCTATTCTTTCCCCCTCAACTCATATTTTAAAGTATTCATCAATATGTTCCATCCAGTTCTGATTCTCGATATACTTCTAACTTTCATATCGGTCATTCTTCTTTTTCATCTACCGCCAGAAGAATCTATTTACTTCTACTATATACTCTTGGGTTTATAGTGTTTCTAGTTCTCCCGTGTCTTTATATTGCTATATGCATCGATATATATGGTTTATAATTTCTGGTTTATCGTTGGGCTTTATATGTTCCCTTATATTTCAAAGTCTTTGCTTCTGTCTTCTATAATCATTATCATTCACAGTTAATGCTCTCTTTTATTTGCTGCAATTTATACCCCAATTTCTATTTCGGAGTTTTGTCCTTTCGTTTCTTCTTCTTGCGATTAAGCACCGCTTGTAATGGTCCAGAATTCACAGATATGAATTTCGGAATGAACATTGTTAATGTTCTAGGAAGGAAATTGTGATGGCACGATCTTGACTTGTCAAATTACTAGAATACCTTGGAAAAGGCCGAATCATCAAGAAATATTTTCTTGATATTTTAGAGGTTAAATAGAATACAAGAGTCGTATAACATGGCACATGATGATGTTATGATCTGTGAATCATCACATTCCATTTAGAAACTCAACATGACTTACTGTAATATAATCACGTTGATCAAGTGTCATTATATTATACTAATTCATGCTTCAGTTCCCAACACTACTTCAAAATATTCCTATTTTAATCTTGAATGTTTCAGAATTTAGAAACTAAAATAGTTTCTTTTATGATATAATACAGATAGCGCGAAGAGGTAAATGATTTCAAATAAGAAAAATTAAGAAAATATCTTCAGAAATATGGAGAATATTTATAATGAAAGATATGATGATATTTTAGAATATCTAAGATCAGAGGATGATGAAGAATATTATTCACAAGGGTTTAGAGTCAGGAGTAAGGTATTTGATAATAATTTCAGCAGACACTGAATCATTTGGACTCTTTGAAGGCAGGTTTAGTCTTTGTGATTTGTCCATAGCCTCCTTCATGGTTTGTTTAATCCGTTTTCCAGTTCCAAACCTTCTCTTTTTCTAAGCTTTTCCAACACACTTCATCATTATCATCCAGCTTTTACCGATTAAAGTCATTTATAGTTTTTGCTGCTTCATCAGCATTTTTTCCATTTTCGGAGAACCAATTCGTAGTTCGGAGTATTTTTCAGAAACTTCACATTCAAATTAAGTCCAGAAGATAGACGTTATATATACACATATAACTGTTGGCGTAGACATGCTGCGAGATTTCAAAATACTGATTGCTAATTCCCAATGATTCGTATGGCAATTCTCATTACAAGATGCGAATGAGTAAATGATGGGGTTTCAATGAATAATTATAATGACTTTTTGGAGAGGCTAAAGTCAAAGGGTAATGAAGTTGTTGGTACATCTGCTAATAATGTGGTGGAATATAAAAGGTTCCCTGGTAACGATGGTGTATATCTCAAGGTTATAATAAGGTTAGTCTGACTGAAAAGTCAAAGTTGACTTGCTGGAGCTGTGATAAAACTGGCTACTTTGAATAGGAGTCGCAAAGTTATTTTTGCTAATAAATGCCAAAGAATCTGACGCGGATACGTTGTTTAAACTTTTACTTTGGTTTCAAGAGTTTTTCGGGTACATAACTGTGGGTAACATGTGGTTGGATCATCATCTCGATTGCTCATCATTCAAAGTGTCTTCAGAAATTTTTGAAGGGTTTGAACACAGATTGTAATCGTTAACATACATTTGATGTTCTAACACAGTTTTGAAGTCAAAATATAGCTTGTGAAAGATGTAAGGATCTAAGAGTGATGGTTTTGGTCATATCTCAAGTTGAATTTTGAGATTTTTAAATCAGAATATGTAATTAAATTTTGAATGAGTATGGTTGTTTTGATTTCTATAAAAGAATGTATATTGTTGTGAAAGTAGGGAGTATAATGGATGATTTGCTGAATCAGATTCGAAGAATGTAACATATTAATTGTGAATTTATATATCTCTCGGGTATTACCTACCCGTTAAAAAAAATTCACAATTAATATTTTGTACAAAAGAATTTTATTACAGTCTTTATGAAAATATATATATGTATATTTTCTTCAGATGTAACATAGATTTAATGAGTTAATGTTAAATTAAACTCATTTGATTTACGGTTGAAACTAGAATTGAATAATCCCTAAAGGCTTTAAAAAGTACATAACTCTTACGCAGTATTTCTTTAATGACATTGAAATTATGAATCAATACTTCGTTTGATGTTCGGTTCGTGGAATTCTTGTGAATTTCGCAAAGTACGAATGATGTTATCTGAAAAATTTCGGGTACATCGATGATGAAAGTGTAAAATCAAATATATACTTGATTTATAATGAATTGGAATTTGTTGAATTGTGACAAAGATTGTAGTTAACGCTGGTTAAGTTGCGGCCGAAGGACGTACATTATTGCATATTTGTAATATGAATTAACCGAGTAGTTAAGATTCACACACAATAGCTTAGCACGGAAAGATTTATTTCAAAATATATATATATAATTTCTTCAGAGGGAATGAGTTAATTCTTCATAACTCGTTGATACAATATACACGTTATTGATTCGTAATGATGTCCACAGTGATTCTTGAACTGACGGAGTTTGTGATGTTATCAGTGTTGTTGATTCGGATGTTGACTGTACTGACGATGCTGGTAACACTGACGGTACTGTTGATGCTGTTGGTAAAGCAAGTTTAGCTTGTAAATCGTGCACCATTCTGGTCAGGATTTCTTTTATCATTTCGGTCCACTCATCTGATATATGGTTAGATCTAGAATAAGTAATCTCTAAAATTTTAGAGATTACATAATCACCGTAAAATATTTCTCCGATGAAGTCATGAATTAATACTTCATCGTTTGTTGTTGTTGGTCTTCCATGTTATTTATAGGACGTATGACCTTGATACTCGTGGGACAGATTGTGGAGTTGAGGTTTACGACGCGGTTGTGGTTGGGGGTGGTAATGGTACTGTTGACGTTGATGTTGGTGATACTGATTATGCTGCTGGTGCTGCTGCTGGTGTTTGTAACCTTTGCACCATATTCTCCAAAGCCACTACCCGAACGCGAAGCTCGTTGACTACTTCTATTACACCGGGATGATTGTCGGTTCCGACAAGCGGATAAATAAAATCTAGAATTTAATGTAGTATATAATCGTGACGAGATACTCTGGAAATGAGAGAGAAAATAGTGTTTCGGACAGGTTCGCCGGTAAGTGCTTCAGGTTCTTCATCAAAAGGACAATGTCGTGGATGGAAGGGATCACCTTCTTCTTGTCTCCAATGATTTAGGAGGCTACGAACCCATCCCCAATTCATCCAGAATAGGTGATGACTGATTGGTTGATCCATTTCGGTCACACTGCTTTCGGAGCTTGAGTGGGATTCCATTTCATAATCTGAGGAACTTGAACTAATGACGAATTCCATTTCGTACGATTGAATAAAGGATTTTTCGATATGAAATGATTTTTCGGCTATCGAATGGCATTCTAATTACATAGAATATCTATATATATAGAGAAAAAGATTTCGTAGATTACGGAGGAATTTACGGAATATGTCAGACAAAGTTTAAAGTAACAGATACGATAAGATATGATTTAGCAGATACGCTAAGATATGAATTTTGTCTATACACTACTCATGCAATTAATATAGCAAGACGTGTTTAGACTAATAATGATAAGCAAGTAATTTCCTAAGGATGATAAGCAGATGATTTCCGACTAGAAATGATAAGCAAAACTTTTGACATGTAGACACGGTCGAAGTCCAGACTCACTAATGCATCCTAACGACTTATCAGTTAGACACACTAATGCAGACCTTGTTCGCTAAGACCACCGCTCTGATACCAACTGAAAGGACCCGTTCATATACATTATAAACGATTCACAATAGTTGATTACATTGTGAGGTATTTGACCTCTATATGATACATTTTACAAACATTGCATTCATTTTTAAAAGACAATCTTTCTTTACATTGAAAATTGACAGGCATGCATACCATTTCATAATATCCACTATCCACCTATAAATTTATTTAATAATAATCTTTGATGAACTCAATGACTCGAATGCAACTTTCTTCGAAATATGCTATGAAAGACTCCAAGTAATATCTTTAAAATGAGCAAATGCACAGCGGAATATTTCTTTAACACCTGAGAATAAACATGCTTTAAAGTGTCAACCAAAAGGTTGGTGAGTTCATTAGTTTATCATAATCATTTATTTCCATCATTTTAATAGACCACAAGAATTTCATTTCCAGTTCTCATAAATATACGTCCCATGCATAGAGACAAAAATAATCATTCATATGGTGAACACCTGGTAACCGACATTAACTAGATACATATAAGAATATCCCCTATCATTCCGGGATCCTCCTTCGGACATGATATAAATTTCGAAGTACTAAAGCATCCGGTACTTTGGATGAGGTTTGTTAGGCCTAATAGATCTATCTTTAGGATTCACGTCAATTAGGGTGTCTGTTCCCTAATTCTTAGATTACCAGACTTTAATAAAAAGGGGCATATTCAATTTCGATAATTCAACCATAGAATGTAGTTTCAATTACTTGTGTCTATTTCGTCAAACATTTATAAAAGCGCATGTATTCTCAGTCCCAAAAATATAAAGGGTAAAATGGCAAATGAAACTCACCATACTGTATTTCGTAGTAAAAATACATATAACGTCATTGAACAAGTGCAAGGTTGGCTGCGGATTCACGAACCTAAATTAATTATATATATTTATATGTTGGTCAATATTTGTCTAACAAATTAGGTCAAGTCATAGTGTACCACAATCCTAATGCTCGAGACTAATATGCAAAAGTCAACAAAAGTAAATTTGACTCAAAATAATTTCCAAAAATCTATACATGATTAATATATAGTTTAAATATCGCGTTTTATATTTTTAAATATTTTTAAAAGATTTATTAGAGTAAATAATATAATTTATTTATTAATAAATAAAATTTTATATTAAATTTATATAATAAAATATACTTTTATATATATTAAGTAATAAAATTTATAGGGTTCATTTAATATCATAAAGATAATATGATAGATATTATTAAAGTAAGTTATTACACGTAGTAAAATATGTTTGTATCACATATTTATTTGATAAAATAATATCTATAATGATAGTAAGTAAAAGTTGTATTATTTTGTAATAATAATTATTATTATAAAAATATCAATATTTATAATTACTAAGATGACATTATGATAAAACGATAATTCTAATTATGATAACTTTAATATTTACGATAATTTTTAATATTATCTTTAAAATAATAATTCTATTTAAAATAATAATAATGATATTTTATAGTAACAATGACATTTCTATTAAAATGATAATTTTTGTTAAAATGATAGTTTTAATACTAACAATACTTTTAATAATAATAGTAATGATAAAAATAATAAGAACGATAATTTTTTTCTAAATCAATATCTTATAATATTTTAATTTCATCATGATACCCTTACTCATTATTTCCTAATCGTTTCGTTTAATAGCTTTTAATCGTCTTTTATATCGTGTTCATAATAATGATAATAATAGTAATCAAAATAATTAGGTGTTACAAATATTTGTTTTAATTACACTAATATTAATAATGATAGTTACTATAACATTATTAACGATAATACTAATAATTATCTTAATGATAATATAGTAATAATAATAATAACAATAACAATGACTATTTTTAAATAATGATATATATATTAATAATGATAATAATAATAATAATACCAATAATAATAATAATAATAATAATAATAATAATAATAATAATAATAATAATAATAATATTAATAATAATAATAATAATAATAATAATAATAATAATAATAATTTGATAATAATAATAATACTAATTATAACTTTAACGATAATAACGATAGTAATAAAAAAATAATAATTTTTAATGATAAATCCCTTTTATTGATAAAGATAATAATAATGATAATAATAAGATAAAACTAGAACGACGATAAAAACGACGATAATAATAATAATCATTTTTAATAAAAATATCGAAAATTCAATTGATTATAACTTCTAATCCGTTAATCGAAACCATTCGATATCTAAAGGAAAAGTTCTTAATTTTTCGCTAGCTTTCCAAGGACATGCATATCTTATACCTTATCTCAACCGCAAGTGTAACTAATTCATGATTCAACCTAACCTGTCTAAGGGCAATATCAAAAGTACAAGCATGCATAATCCTAAATACTCGAGCACTAGTCAGGGATACACTATTAGTATGTAAAAGTTAAATTATGAGTACTCACGTATCAATATTGAGATTCAATATTGCAGGAAAGGTACGTAGACGCAACGGAAATGATAAACACTATATTGACCTCACGAGCATACCCATGAACCATACTCAATCACCTCCATAGCTATAACCCAAAATTTCCTTAATCCTATCCTACTCGAAAAACAATTTCGAAATCACTCGGACAGCACTCCGTCGTAATATTTTATGTATACTAATAATATCTTGAAATAATACGGAGTAAATATATATATGTAAATCGATTGAGAGAGTTTAGAGAAAAATATTTTCAAGTTTCTATGAAATAATGAAACCTATTGAATTCTATTTATAATAGATTTTTGAATTATTAAAGTGAATTATTAAAGTATGAATTATTAAAGTGAATTATTAAAGTATGAATTATTAAAGTGAATTATTAAAGTATGAATTATTAAAGTGAATTATTAAAGTATGAATTATTAAAGTGAATTATTAAAGTTAAAGTAAAGTAAAAATAAAGTAAAGGTAAAGTTTAAGTATAGTAAAAGTATAAAACTATGTACGTATAATACGCGTATAAATATATATAATATTAATTTAAATCATTATATATATTTAATAAAATAAAATATAAATATCGTTATCTTTATCATACTAGTTAAGTAATGAGTTGTCAAAAGTGGTTCTAGATATTTATAAAAGTTATATACGTTTTAATAATAAAGTTCTTTTTAAACTGAAAACGTTTTTGTACGTTTGAAACTAAATAGATCAATCGAGTCTTTATGAGATCCAGTCTTCCACTATCCTTTGTCTAGTTCTCAATGATTGATAATTTGTTCTTATTTATAAATCACTTTACCATTTTCCGAATATTGTTAAAATAGAAAGATTTCTAAAATCAACGTGGGCCTTTCAACAGAGACTTGTAATCATAATTCAATATATCTGATAATTCAATCATTTGATCTTATCTTCTAATTCCATTGATAAACATTTTGAAACAGATACAATCATATAAAGTATTTAATCTAATATTTTGTTTACGTTTCAAGTTATAACATATATACACATATACATATATAATCATATTCGTTTAATGGTTCGTGAATCGTTGGAACTTGGTCGAGGTTGAATGAATGTATGAACATAGTTTAAAATTCTTGAAATTTAACTTAACAAATATTGCTTATCGTGTCGGAAACATATAAAGATTAAAGTTTAAATTTGGTTGGAAATTTCCGGGTTGTCACAGTATTACTGCATATAGAGTGTCTATAGTTGTTCCACATAATATATATACATGGGTCGATATGAAATGTCAAAAAATTTGCATACGTGTCTATGGTATCTCAAGATTACATAATATATTAGAATACATGTATAATACAATATAAGTTAGCTAGGATATGATTTGTATAGATTTGTTAAACAATTTCCCGTAGCTAAAAAGATCAAAAATATCCAATCTTGTTTTACCTATAACTTCTTCATTTTAAATCCGTTTTGAGTGAATCAAATTACTATGGTTTCATATTGAACTCTATTTTATGAATCTAAATAGAAAAAGTATAGGTTTATAGTCGGAAATATAAGTTACAAGTCATTTTTGTAAAGGTAGTCATTTCAGTCGAAAGAACGACGTCTAGATGACCATTTTAGAAAACATACTTCCACTTTGAGTTTAACCTTGATTTTTAGATATAGTTTCATGTTCATATGAAAAATAATTTTCCCAGAAGAACAACTTTTAAATCAAAGTTTATCATAGTTTTTAATTATCCAAACCAAAACAGCCCCCGGTTTCACTACGACGGCGTATATCCGATTTTATGGTGTTCATCGTGTTTCCAGGTTTTAAATCATTAAGTTAGTATATCATATAGATATATAACATGTGTTTAGTTGATTTTAAAAGTAAATTTAGAAGGATTAACTTTTGTTTGCGAACAAATTTAGAATTAACTAAACTATGTTCTAGTGATTTCAAGTTTAAACCTTTGAATAAGAGAGCTTTATATGTATGAATCGAATGATGTTATGAACATCATTACTAGCTCAAGTTTTCTGGATAAAACTACTGGAAATGAGAAAAATGGATCTAGCTTCAAAGGATCCTTGGATGGCTTGAAAGTTCTTGAAACAAAATCATGACACGAAAACAGTTCAAGTAAGATTTTCACTCGAAATGAGATTGTTATAGTTGTAGAAATTGAATCAAAGTTTGAATATGAATATTACCTTGAATTAGAAAGATAACCTACTGTAAATACAAAGGTTCCTTGATCTTAGATGATTACTTGGAATGGATTTGAAAGCTTGGAAGTAAACTTGCAAACTTGGAAGTATTCTTGATTTTTATGAAACTATACTTATGGAATTTATGAAGAACACTTAGAACTTGAAGATGAAACTTGAGAGAGATCAAATAGATGAAGAAAATTGAAGAATGAAAGTGTTTGTAGGTGTTTTTAGTCGTTGGTATATCGATTAGATATAAAGGATATGTAATTTTGTTTTCATGTAAATAAGTCATGAATGATTACTCATATTTTTGTAATTTTATGAGATATTTCATGCTAGTTGCCAAATGATGGTTCCCACATGTGTTAGGTGACTCACATGGGCTGCTAATATCTGATTATTAGAGTGTATATACCAATAGTACATACATCTAAAAGCTGTGTATTGTACGAGTACGAATACGGGTGTATACGAGTAGAATTGTTGATGAAACTGAACGAGGATGTAATTGTAAGCATTTTTGTTAAGTAGAAGTATTTTAATAAGTGTCTTGAAGTCTTTCAAAAGTGTATGAATACATATTAAAACACTACATGTATATACATTTTAACTGAGTCGTTAAGTCATCGTTAGTCGTTACATGTAAATGTTGTTTTGAAACCTTTAAATTAACGATCTTGTTAAATGTTGTTAACCCATTGTTTATTGTATCAAATGAGATGTTAAATTGTTACATTATCATGATATTATAATATATAATATATCTTAGTATGAAATATATACAGTTAAATGTCGTTACAACGATAATCGTTACATATATGACTCGTTTCGAAATCATTAAGTTAGTAGTCTTATTTTTACATATGTAGTTCATTGTTAATACACTTAATGATATATTTACTTATCATTTAGCATAATTAACCAAGTGTAACAATATCTTAATATGATTCATATGTACCTAGTAAGACGTTGTTATAACGATAATCGTTATATATATTGTTTTCGAGTTTCTTAATTTAATAGACTCATTTTTATGTATATAACTCATTGTTAAAATACCTAATGAGATACTTACTTATAATAAAATCATATTAACTATATATATAACCATATATATGTCATCGTATAGTTTTTACAAGTTTTAACGTTCGTGAATCACCGGTCAACTTGGGTGGTCAATTGTCTATATGAAACCTATTTCAATTAATCAAGTCTTAACAAGTTTGATTGCTTAACACGTTGGAAACATTTAGTCATGTAAATATCAATCTCAATTAATATATATAAACATGGAAAAGTTCTGGTCACTACAGTACCTACCCGTTAAATAAATTTCGTCCCGAAATTTTAAGCTGTTGAAGGTGTTGACGAATCTTCTGGAAATAGATGCTGGTATTTCTTCTTCATCTAATCTTCAAGCTCCCAGGTGAACTCGGGTCCTCTATGAGCATTCCATCAAACCTTAACAATAGGTATCTTGTTTTGCTTAAGTCTCTTAACCTCGCGATCCATTATTTCGACGGGTTCTTCAATGAACTGAAGTTTTTCATTGATTTGGATTTCGTCCAACGGAATAGTGAGATTTTCTTTAGCAAAACATTTCTTCAAATTCGAGACATGGAAAGTGTTATGTACAGCCGCGAGTTGTTGAGGTAGCTCCAGTTGGTAAGCTACTGGTCCGACTCGATCTATAATCTTGAATGGTCCAATGTACCTTGGATTTAGTTTCCCCCGTTTACCAATTCGAACAACGCCTTTCCAAGGTGAAACCTTAAGCATGACCATTTCTCCAATTTCAAACTCTATATCTTTTCTTTTACTATCCGCGTAGCTCTTTTGTCGACTCCGGGCGGTTTTCAATCGTTGTTGAATTTGGATGATTTTCTCGGTAGTTTCTTGTATTATCTCCGGACCCGTAATCTGTCTATCCCCCACTTCATTCCAACAAATTGGAGACCTGCACTTTTTACCATAAAGTACCTCAAACGGCGCCATCTCAATACTAGAATGATAACTGTTGTTGTAGGAAAATTCTGCTAACGGTAGGTGTCGTTCCCAACTGTTTTTGAAATCAATAAAACATGCTCGTAGCATGTCTTCAAGCGTTTGTATCATCCTTTCACTCTACCCATCAGTTTGTAGATGATAGGCAGTACTCATGTCTAGACGAGTCCCCAATGCTTGTTGCAATGTCTGCCAGAACCTTGAAACAAATCTACCATCCCTATCAGAGATAACAGAGACGGGTATTCCATGTCTAGAGATAACCTCCTTCAAATACAATCGCGCCAACTTATCCATTTTTTCATCTTCTCTCATTGGCAGGAAGTGTGCTGACTTGGTGAGACGATCAACTATTACCCAAATAGTATCATAACCACTTGCAGTCCTTGGCAATTTAGTAATTAAATCCATGGTAATGTTTTCCCATTTCTATTCCGGGATTTCAGGTTGTTGTAGTAGACCTGATGGTTTCTGATGTTCAGCTTTGACCTTAGAAGACGTCAAACATTCTCCTACATATTTAGCAATATCGACTTTCATACCCGGCCACCAAAAGTGTTTCTTGAGATCTTTATACATCTTCCCCGCTCCGGGATGTATTGAATATCTGGTTTTATGTGCTTCTTTAAGTACCATTTCTCTCACATCTCCAAACCTTGGTACCCAAATTCTATCAGCCCTATATCGGGTTCCGTCTTCCTGAATATTAAGATGTTTCTCTGATCCTTTGGGTATCTCATTCTTCAACTTTCCTTCTTTTACAACCCCCTGTTGCACCTCCTTTATTTGAGTAGTAAGGTTAGTACGAATAATTATATTCATAGCTTTTACCCGTATAGGTTCTCTGTCCTTTCTACTCAAAGCGTCGGCTACCACATTGGCCTTACCCGGGTGGTAACGAATCTCAAAGTCGTAATCATTCAACAATTCAATCCACCTACGCTGCCTCATATTCAGTTGTTTCTGATTAAATATGTATTGAAGACTTTTGTGGTCAGTATATATAATACTTTTGACCCCATATAAGTAGTGCCTCCAAGTCTTTAATGCAAAAACAACCGCGCCTAATTTCAAATCATGCGTCGTATAATTTTGTTCATGAATCTTCAATTGTCTAGATGCATAAGCAATTACTTTCGTTCGTTGCATTAATACACAACCGAGACCTTGCTTTGAGGCATCACAATATATCACAAAATCAACATTCCCTTCAGGTAATGACAATATAGGTGCCGTAGTTAACTTTTTCTTCAATAACTGAAACGCTTTCTCTTATTCATCCTTCCATTCAAATTTCTTCCCTTTATGCGTTAATGCAGTCAAGGGTTTTGCTATTCTGGAAAAGTCTTGGATGAACCTTCTGTAGTAACCAGCTAGTCCTAAAAACTGGCATATGTGTTTCGGAGTTTTCGGGGTTTCCCACTTTTCAACGGTTTTAATCTTTGCTGGATCCACCTGGATACCTTCTTTGTTCACTATGTGACCGAGGAATTGAACTTCTTCCAACCAAAATGCACACTTTGAAAAATTAGCGTACAGTTTTTCTTTCCTCAATACTTCTAGCACTTTTCTCAAATGTTCTTCGTGCTCTTGATCATTCTTTGAGTAAATAAGTATGTCATCGATGAAAACAATGACAAACTTGTCAAGATATGGCCCACACACTCGGTTCATAAGGTCTATAAACACAGCTGGTGCGTTAGTCAATCCAAATGGCATAACCATAAACTCGTAATGACCGTAACGCGTCCTAAAAGCAGTCTTTGGAATATCATCCTCCTTCACCCGCATTTGATGATATCCAGAACGTAAATCGATCTTCGAATAAACATACGAGCCTTGTAGTTGATCAAATAAGTCGTCGATTCTCGGTAGTGGGTAGCGGTTCTTGATGGTAAGTTTGTTTAACTCTCGGTAGTCGATACACAACCTGAATGTACCATCTTTCTTCTTGACAAACAAAACAGGAGCTCCCCACGGTGATGTGCTTAGTCGAATGAAACCACGCTCTAAAGGTTCTTGTAATTGGCTCTGAAGTTCCTTCATTTCGCTAGGTGCGAGTCTGTATGGAGCACGAGCTATTGGTGCAGCTCCCGTTACAAGGTCTATTTGAAATTCAATGGATCGATGTGGAGGTAGTCCCGGTAATTCTTTCGAAAATACATCGGGAAATTCTTTTGCGACGGGAATATCATTGACATTCTTTTCTTCGGAATTGACTTTCTCGATGTGTGCTAGCACAGCATAGCAACCTTTTCTTATTAGTTTTTATGCCTTCAAATTACTAATAAGATTTAGCTTCGCGTTGCTCTTTTCTCCGTACACCATTAAGGGTTTTCCTTCTTCTCGTACAATGCGAATTGCATTTTTGTAACATACGATCTCTGCTTTCACCTCTGTCAACCAGTCCATATCGATTATCACATCAAAACTCCCTAACTCTACTGGTATCAAATCAATCTTAAATGTTTCGCTAACCAGTTTAATTTCTCGATTCCGACATATATTATCTGCTGCAATTAATTTACCATTTGCTAATTTGAGTAAAAATTTACCATCTAACGGCATCAATGGACAACTTAATTTAGCACAAAAATCTCTACTCATATAGCTTCTATCCGCACCCGAATCAAATAAAATGTAAGCAGATTTATTGTCAATAAGAAACGTACCCGTAACAAGCTCCGGGTCTTCCTGTGCCTCTGCCGCATTAATATTGAAAACTCTTCCGCGGCCTTGTCCATTCTTGTTCTCCTGGTTCGGGCAATTTCTAATAATGTGGCCCGGTTTTTCACATTTATAACAAACTACATTGGCAAAACTTGCTCGGCCATTACTCGTTCTGACACCATTTGTTCCTTTCGTTCTGTTAACCCCTGGTCCGTAGACCTCACACTTCGCCGCGCTATGACCATTTTTTTTACACTTGTTGCAAAATTTGGTGCAGAACCCCGAGTGATACTTTTCACACCTTTGGCATAGCTGCTTCTGATTGTTGTGGTTGTTGCGGTTGTTATTGTTGTTGGGATGATTGTTGTAGTTGTTGTTGTTGTTGTTGTTGTTGTGTCGTTTGTTGTTGTTGCGATTGTTGGGATAGTTGTTGTTGTTTTGGTGACTCTTATCACCATTTTCCTCCCACTTTCTTTTGACTAACTTCACGTTGGCTTCTTCGGCCGCCTGTTCTTTAATTCTTCCCTCAATCTGGTTCACTAGTTTGTGAGCCATTCTACATGCCTTTTGTATGGAGGCAGGCTCGTGTGAACGTATATCTTCTTGGATTCTCTCTGGTAACCCTTTCACAAACGCGTCGATCTTCTCTTCCTCATCTTCGAACGCTCTCAGACACAATAGGCACAATTCTGTGAATCGTCTTTCGTACAAAGTAATATCGAATCCTTGTGCTCGTAACCCTCTAAGTTCTGACTTGAGCTTATTGACCTCGGTTCTGGGACGGTACTTCTCGTTCATCAAGTGCTTGAATACTGACCACGGTAGCGCGTAAGCAGCATCTTGTCCCACTTGCTCTAGATAGTTATTCCACCATGTTAACGCAATACCTGTGAAGGTATGCGTAGCGTACTTCACTTTGTCTCCTTCAGCACACTTACTTATGGCAAACACCGATTCAACTGTAGTGACCCGAACTTTTCCATGTTTATATATATATTAAATGAAATTGTTATTTACATGATTAAATGTTTCCAACATGTTAAGTAATCAAACTTGTTAAGACTTGGTTAATTGAAACGGAAATTTTGTAAACGTCTGATTACCCAGTTTGACCAATGATTCACGAACGCTATAAGTTGTATATGACATGATGATACATAAATGAATAAATATATATGTTTAACATGATATAATGATCATCAAGTATCTCATTAAAAATAGTAACAATAAGTTATATACTTAAAAAGGAGACTATTGACGTATGAAACTCGAAACGATACATATAACGATTATCGTTATAACCACGTCTTACTAAATATATATGAAGCATATTAATACATTGTTATATTATATATAACATGATAATATGATAATTAAATATATCATTAAGTGTATTAACAATGAACTACATAAGTAAAAACAAGACTACTAACTTAAGGATTTCGAAACGAGACATATATGTAACGATTATCGTTGTAACGACATTTAAATGTATATATCATATTAAGATATATTAATATATCATAATATCATGATAATATAATAATTTAAAATCTCATTTGATATTATAAACTTTAGGTTAACAACATTTAACAAGATCGTTAACCTAAAGGTCTCAAAACAACTCTTACATGTAACGACTAACGATGACTTAACGACTCAGTTAAAATGTATATACATGTAATGTTTTAATATGTATTCATACACTTTTGAAAGACTTCAATACACTTATCAAAATACTTCTACTTAACAAAAATGCTTACAATTACATCCTCGTTCAGTTTCATCAACAATTCTACTCGTATGCACCCGTATTCGTACTCGTACAATACACAGCTTTTAGATGTATGTACTATTGGTATATACACTCCAATGATCAGCTCTTAGCATCCCATGTGAGTCACCTAACACATGTGGGAACCATCATTCGGAAACTAGCATGAAATATCTCATAAAATTACAAAAATATGAGTAATCATTCATGACTTATTTACATGAAAACAAAATTACATATCCTTTATATCTAATCCATACACCAACGACCAAAAACACCTACAAACACTTTCATTCTTCAATTTTCTTCATCTAATTGATCTCTCTCAAGTTCTAACTTCAAGTTCTAAGTGTTCTTCATAAATTCTACAAGTTCTAGTTACATAAAATCAAGAATACTTTCAAGTTTGCTAGCTCACTTCCAATCTTGTAAGGTGATCATCCAACCTCAAGAAATCTTTGTTTCTTACAGTAGGTTATCATTCTAATACAAGGTAATACTCATATGCAAACTTTGATTCAATTTCTATAACTATAACAATCTTATTTCGAGTGGAAATCTTACTTGAACTTGTTTTCGTGTCATGATTCTGCTTCAAGAACTTTCAAGCCATCCAATGATCCTTTGAAGCTAGATCCATTTTTCTCATTTCCCGTAGCTGTATCCAAAAAACTTGAGGTAGTAATGATGTTCATAACATCATTCGATTCATACATATAAAGCTATCTTATTCGAAGGTTTAAACTTGTAATCACTAGAACATAGTTTAGTTAATTCTAAACTTGTTCGCAAACAAAAGTTAATCCTTCTAACTTGAATTTTAAAATCAACTAAACACATGTTCTATATCTATATGATATGCTAACTTAATGATTTAAAACCTGAAAACACGAAGAACACTGTAAAAACCGGACATACGCGGTCGTAGTAACACCGCGGGCTGTTTTGGGTTAGTTAATTAAAAACTATGATAAACTTTGATTTAAAAGTTGTTCTTCTAGGAAAATGATTTTTCTTATGAACATGAAACTATATCCAAAAATCATGATTAAACTCAAAGTGGAAGTATGTTTTCTAAAATGGTCATCTATACGTCGTTCTTTCGACTGAAATGACTACCTTTACAAAAATGACTTGTAACTTATACTTCTGACTATAAACCTATACTTTTTCTGTTTAGATTCATAAAATAGAGTTCAATATGAAACCATAGCAATTTAATTCACTCAAAACGGATTTAAAATGAAGAAGTTATGGGTAAAACAAGATTGGATAATTTTTCTTGTTGTAGCAACGTGAAAATTGGTAACAAATCTATATTAATTGTATCCTAGGTAACTTATATTGTATTATACATGTATTCTAATATATTATGTAATCTTGGGATACCATAGACACGTATGCAAATGTTTTGACATATCATATCGACCCTTGTGTATATATTATTTGGAACAACCAAAGACACTCTATATGCAGTAATGTGGGAGTTAGCTATACAGGGTTGAGGTTGATTCCAAAAATATATATACTTTGAGTTGTGATTTAGCCTGAGACGTGTATACACTGGGTTGTGGATTGATTCAAGATAATATATATCAATTTTTTTCTGTACATCTAACGTTGGACAACTAGTTGTAGGTTACTAACAAGGACAGCTGACTTAATAAACTTAAAATATCAAAATGTATTAAAAGTGTTGTAAATATATTTTGAACATACTTTGATATATATATATATGTACATATTTGTTATAGGTTCGTGAATCGACCAGTGGCCAAGTCTTACTTCCCGACGAAGTAAAAAAATCTGTGAAAGTGAGTTTCATTTGCTCCCTTTTTAATTGCTTTTGCAATATATATTTTTGGGCTGAGAATACATGCGCTGCTTTTATAAATGTTTACGAAATAACCCAAGTACTTAAAATACATTCTACGTTGAGTTGTACCACTGGCATACTTCCCTGTAGCTTGGTAACTACTATTTACATGGGTATTGTAAATGCGAATCCTGTTGATAGATCTATTGGGCCTAACAAACCCCATCCAAAGTACCAGATGCTTTAGTACTTCGAAATTTATATCATATCCGAAGGGTGTCCCCAAAATGATGGGGATATTCTTAAATATACATCTTGTTAATGTCGGTTACCAGGTGTTCACCATATGAATGATTTTTATCTCTATGTATGGGATGTATATTGAAATATGAAATCTTGTGGTCTATTGTTACGATTTGATATATATAGGTTAAACCTATAACTCACCAACATTTTTGTTGACATTTTAAGCATGTTTATTCTCAGGTGATTATTAAGTGCTTCCGTTGTCGCATACTTAAATAAGGACAAGATTTGGAGTCCATGCTTGTATGTTATTGTGTAAAAACTGCATTCAAAAAACTTATTTCGTTGTAACATATTTGTATTGTAAACCATTATGTAATAGTCTTGTGTAAACAGGATATTTTAGATTATCATTATTTGATAATCTACGTAAAGCTTTTTAAACCTTTATTGATGAAATAAAGGTTATGGTTTGTTTTAAAATGAATGCAGTCTTTGAAAAATGTCTCATATAGAGGTCAAAACCTCGTAACGAAATCAATTAATATGGAACGTTTTTAATCAATAAGAACGGGACATTTCAGTTGGTATCCGAGCGTTGGTCTTAGAGAACCAGAATTTTGCATTAGTGTGTCTTATCGAGTTTGTTAGGATGCATTAGTGAGTCTGGACTTCGACCGTGTTTACTTGAAAAATGATTGCTTAACAAATTTTGTTGGAAACTATATATTTTTAACATGTGAATATTATGTGATATATTAATCTCTTAACGGGTTTGATATTATGTGATAGATGTCTACCTCTAGAACAAGTCCCATTGACTCACCTAATAATAATGAAGAGTCAAATGTAAATTGGAATGATTCGTGGACTGATTCACAAGTTCCCGAAGAGGAACCGGAAGAAGAGTCGGAACCGGAAGAAGAATCGGAACCGGAAGAAGAATCGGAACCGGAAGAAGAAATAGAACCAGTGGGGGAAATAATAAAACGGTTAAGTAGAAGAAAATCCTCAACCAACCGACCAAAGTTAATTATGGTCAATGGTGTTTCCGCCAAGGAAGCAAAGTATTGGGAGGATTACCAATTCTCCGGTGAATCGGATCCCGACAAGGAATCCGATGATGTTATAGAAATTACCCCAACACAATTTAATAAGGCAAAAGAGAACAATAAGGGAAAGGGCATAAAAATAGAGAAATTTGATTCCAAACCCGATGAACTTTATATGTATCGTCAACACCCGTATTTCTTAAATTGTGACAATAACCCAGGAACCTCTAAACCACCAGGTTTTTCTAAACCAATGTGGAAAATGACGGCTCGTATTAGGGGAACATCATATATCCCTAGAAACTTGTCAAAACGAACCAAAACCGAAGAAGAAGAAACGAGCGAGTCAGAATAAGATAGTTGTATTCGTGTGGTGTAATATATGTAATATAGTGTGCTTATGCTTTATGATATATGTAAAAATTGCTTGTATTAATAAGTATTTTTTTTTATGAATCTAACTCTTGTCTATTTTACAGTATAAAAACACAAAATGGATAGACAACCCAATATTTTAAGAGACCTACCCGGAGACATGATTGATGAAATCTTGTCTAGAGTCGGTCAGAATTCCTCGGCACAACTATTTAAGGCGAGATCAGTTTGTAAGACATTCGAAGAACGTTCCAAGAATGCCTTGATTTATAAAAGGCTTTTGTTCGAAAGATGGGGGATATCACATTGGGAAATCCATAAGTTACGATGTGTTTACTTTGACGCATATATTGCGGGGAACCCAAATGCTATTTTACGCAACGGGTTAAAAAATTATTTTGACTCAATATATCCGAATATAGGACTACGTGATTTAGAAAAAGCGGCTAACATGCAACATAAAGAAGAATGTTATGCTTACGGGTTAGTGATGTTCGCTTCTCACCAAAGTGAGAAAAAGAACATCGGATTACAACTGCTAAATAAAACGTTCCCACAAGTGACGGAGTCGGTAATTGGGGTAAGAAATGAGGTTTTTAGATTGTTACAGGACTGTTGGACATTACGTAACCCTCGTCCCTTTGACGACGTTACAACACACTGTCTTATCAACGGCCATAACGGTTATGTTCCACAAGACCAAGGATGGGAAGTAGTCCTAGTAAAACCAGAATGCATGACTTGTTTCTGGACGTATGAATTACGTGTCTTTATTGTCTTTCCTGAACGACTTGTGTATTAGCTAGAATTATCTTCACAACCATCTTGTATCAAATTTATTGTGTGCTATATTTCATGCTATATGTAAAATAAGCGGTATTGTAAGTTTGTAAAATATTGTGTAAAAGTTTGAACGCGAAATATTATTATAATCAGTTTTTCATATAGAATTGTAGTAGTCGAATTGTATATTAGCTACTAAGTATGAACTTAACGGGTAGGTACTACCCGAATTTAAACTTATAAAACGCTAATATGAAGAAAAAGCTTTTATAAATGAGTTCATATTATGCTACGAGATACTATTGACTACTCCTAATATTCTTTATGATTAACTTGTTTCATTTGACTATTTTGAAGGAAATGGCACCAACTACTCGACACACCTTGAATATGAGCGAAGAGGAATTTCGTGCCTTTCTTGCTTCAAACATAGCCGCAGTACAGGCTGCGCTACATACCAACAATAACCTTGGATCTAGCAGTACCGGAAATCGTGTAGGATGCACCTACAAAGAATTCACTGCCTGCAAACCTTTGGAATTTGATGGAACCGAAGGACCGATCGGATTGAAACGGTGGACCGAGAAGGTCGAATCGGTGTTTGCCATAAGTAAGTGTACTGAAGAGGACAAAGTGAAGTACGCTACGCATACCTTCACAGGTACTGCGTTAACATGGTGGAATACCTATCTAGAGCAAGTGGGACAAGATGATGCTTACGCACTACCGTGGTCAGCATTCAAGCACTTGATGAACGAGAAGTACCGTCCCAGAACCGAGGTCAATAAGCTCAAGACAGAACTTAGAGGGTTACGAACCTAAGGATTTGATATTACCACGTATGAAAGACGGTTCACAGAATTCTGCCTATTGTGTCCGGGAGCGTTCGAAGATGAGGAAGAGAAGATCGACGTGTTTGTGAAAGGATTACCGGAAAGAATTCAAGAAGATATAAGTTCACACGAGCCCGCCTCCATACAACAGGCATGTAGAATGGCTCACAAACTAGTGAACCAGATTGATGAAAGAATTAAAGAACAGACTGCTGAAGAGGCCAATGTGAAGCAAGTCAAAAGAAAGTGGGAGGAAAACAGTGATAAGAATCACCAATACAACAACAACAGCAATTACAACAATAATCGCAACAACTATCCCAACAATCGCAACATCAATCGCAACTACAACAAACGGCCCAACAACAACAACAACAACAACAACAACTACTACTACTACTACTACTACTACTACTACTACAACAATCATCCTAACAACAATAATAATCGCAACAACAACAACAATCAGAAGCAGCTATGCCAAAGGTGTGAAAAGTATCACTCGGGGTTCTGCACCAAATTTTTCAACAAGTGTAAAAGAAATGGTCATAGCGCGGTGAAGTGTGAGGTCGACGGACCAGGGTTTAATAGAATGAAAGGAACAAATGGTGTTGGAACGAGTAATGGTGGAGCAAGTAGTGTCGGAGCAAGTTATGCCAATGTAGTTTGTTATAAATGTGGAAAACCGGGCCACATTATTAGAAATTGCCCGAACCAGGAGAACACGAATGGATAAGGCCGTGGAAGAGTTTTCAATATTAATGCGGCAGAGGCACAGGAAGACCCGGAGCTTGTTACGGGTACGTTTCTTATTGACAATAAATCTTCTTACGTTTTATTTGATTCGGGTGCGGATAGAAGCTATATGAGTAGAGATTTTTGTGCTAAATTAAGTTGTCCATTGACACCTTTGGATAGTAAATTTTTACTCGAATTAGCAAATGGTAAATTAATTTCAGCAGATAATATATGTCGGAATCGAGAAATTAAACTGGTTAGCGAAACATTTAAGATTGACTTGATACCAGTAGAGTTAGGGAGTTTTGATGTGATAATCGGTATGGACTGGTTGAAAGAAGTGAAAGCAGAGATCGTTTGTTACAAAAATGCAATTCGCATTATACGAGAAAAAGGAAAACCCTTAATGGTGTACGGAGAAAAGGGCAACACGAAGCTACATCTTATTAGTAATTTGAAGGCACGAAAACTAATAAGAAAAGGTTGCTATGCTGTTCTAGCACACGTCGAGAAAGTACAAACTGAAGAAAAGAGCATCAATGATGTTCCCTTCGCAAAAGAATTTCCCGATGTATTTTCGAAATAATTACCGGGATTACCCCCACATCGATCCGTTGAATTTCAAATAGATCTTGTACCAGGAGCTGAACCAATAGCTCGTGCTCCTTACAGACTCGAACCCAGTGAGATGAAAGAACTGCAAAGCCAATTACAAGAACTTTTAGAGCGTGGTTTCATTCGACCAAGCACATCACCGTGGGGAGCTCCTGTTTTGTTTGTCAAGAAGAAAGATGGTACATTCAGGTTGTGTATCGACTACCGAGAGTTGAATAAACTTACCATTAAGAACCGCTACCCACTACCGAGAATCGACGACTTATTTGATCAGCTACAAGGCTCGTCTGTTTATTCAAAGATTGACTTATGTTCCGGGTATCATCAAATGCGGGTGAAAGAAGATGATATTCCAAAGACTGCTTTCAGAACATGTTACGGTCATTACGAGTTTATGGTCATGCTATTTGGTTTAAGTAATGCACCAGCTGTGTTCATGGACCTTATGAACCGAGTGTGTGGACCATACCTTGACAAGTTTGTCATTGTTTTCATTGATGACATACTTATTTACTCAAAGAATGACCAAGAACACGGTGAACATTTGAGAAAGGTGTTAGAAGTATTTAGGAAGGAAGAATTATACGCTAAATTTTCAAAGTGTGCATTTTGGTTGGTAGAAGTTCAATTCCTCGGTCACATAGTGAACAAAGAAGGTATTAAGGTGGATCCGGCAAAGATAGAAACTGTTGAAAAGTGGGAAACCCCGAAAACTCCGAAACACATACGCCAGTTTTTAGGACTAGCTGGTTACTACAGAAGGTTCATCCAAGACTTTTCCAGAATAGCAAAACCCTTGACTGCATTAACGCATAAAGGGAAGAAATTTGAATGGAAGGATGAACAAGAGAAAGCGTTTCAGTTATTGAAGAAAAAGCTAACTACGGCACCTATATTGTCATTGCCTGAAGGGAATGATGATTTTGTGATTTATTGTGACGCATCAAAGCAAGGTCTCGGTTGTGTATTAATGCAACGAACGAAGGTGATTGCTTATGCGTCTAGACAATTGAAGATTCACGAACAAAATTATACGACGCATGATTTGGAATTAGGCGTGGTTGTTTTTGCATTAAAGTCTTGGAGGCACTACTTATATGGGGTCAAAAGTATTATATATACCGACCACAAAAGTCTTCAACACATATTTAATCAGAAACAACTGAATATGAGGCAGCGTAGGTGGATTGAATTGTTGAATGATTACGACTTTGAGATTCGTTACCACCCGGGGAAGGCAAATGTGGTAGCCGACGCCTTGAGCAGAAAGGATAGAGAACCCATTCGAGTAAAATCTATGAATATAATGATTCACACTAACCTTACTACTCAAATAAAGGAGGCGCAACAAGGAGTTTTAAAAGAGGGAAATTTAAAGGATGAAATACCTAAAGGATCGGAGAAGCATCTTAATATTCGGGAAGACGGATCCCGGTATAGGGCTGAAAGAATTTGGGTACCAAAATTTGGAGATATGAGAGAAATGGTACTTAGAGAAGCTCATAAAACCAGATACTCAATACATCCTGGAACGGGAAAGATGTACAAGGATCTTAAGAAACATTTTTGGTGGCCAGGTATGAAAGCCGATATTGCTAAATATGTAGGAGAATGTTTGACGTGTTCTAAGGTCAAAGCTGAACATCAGAAACCATCAGGTCTACTACAGCAAGTGGTTTTGATACTATTTGGGTAATAGTTGATCGTCTCACCAAATCAGCACACTTCCTGCCAATAAGAGAAGATGACAAAATGGAGAAGTTAGCACGACTGTATTTGAAGGAAGTCGTCTCTAGACATGGAATACCAATCTCTATTATCTCTGATAGGGATGGCAGATTTATTTCAAGATTCTGGCAGACATTACAGCAAGCATTAGGAACTCTTCTAGATATGAGTACTGCCTATCATCCACAAACTGATGGGCAGAGTGAAAAGATGATACAAACGCTTGAAGACATGCTACGAGCATGTGTTATTGATTTCGGAAACAGTTGGGATCGACACCTACCGTTAGCTGAATTTTTCTACAACAACAGTTATCATTCTAGTATTGAGATGGCGCCGTTTGAAGTACTTTATGGTAGAAAGTGCAGGTCTCCGATTTGTTGGAGTGAAGTGGGGGATAGACAGATTACGGGTCCGGAGATAATACAAGAAACTACTGAGAAGATCATCCAAATTCAACAACGGTTGAAAACCGCCCAAAGTCGACAAAAGAGCTACGCCGACATTAAAAGAAAAGATATAGAATTTGAAATTGGAGAGATGGTTATGCTTAAGGTTGCACCTTGGAAAGGTGGTGTTCGATTTGGTAAACGAGGGAAATTAAATCCAAGGTATATTGGACCATTCAAGATTATTGATCGTGTCGGACCAGTAGCTTACCGACTTGAGTTACCTCAACAACTCGCGGTTGTACATAACACTTTCCACGTCTCGAATTTGAAGAAATGTTTTGCTAAAGAAGATCTCACTATTCCATTGGACGAAATCCAAATCAATGAAAAACTTCAATTCATTGAAGAACCCGTTGAAATAATGGATCGTGAGGTTAAGAGACTTAAACAAAACAAGATACCGATTGTTAAGGTTCGATGGAATGCTCGTAGAGGACCCGAGTTCACCTGGGAACGAGAAGATCAGATGAAGAAGAAATACCCGCAGTTATTTCCAGAAGATACGTCAACACCTCCAACTGCTTAAAATTTCGGGATGAAATTTATTTAACTGGTAGGTACTGTAGTGACCCGAACTTTTCCATGTTTATATATATATTAAATGAAATTGTTATTTACATGATTAAATGTTTCCAACATGTTAAGCAATCAAACTTGTTAAGACTTGGTTAATTGAAACGGAAATTTTGTAAACGTCTGATTACCCAGTTTGACCAATGATTCACGAACGTTATAAGTTGTATATGACATGATGATACATAAATGAATAAATATATATGTTTAACATGATATAATGATCATCAAGTATCTCATTAAAAATAGTAACAATAAGTTATATACTTAAAAAGGAGACTATTGACGTATGAAACTCGAAACGATACATATAACGATTATCGTTATAACCACGTCTTACTAAATATATATGAAGCATATTAATACATTTTTATATTATATATAACATGATAATATGATAATTAAATATATCATTAAGTGTATTAACAATGAACTACATAAGTAAAAACAAGACTACTAACTTAAGGATTTCGAAACGAGACATATATGTAACGATTATCGTTGTAACGACATTTAAATGTATATATCATATTAAGATATATTAATATATTATAATATCATGATAATATAATAATTTAAAATCTCATTTGATATTATAAACTTTGGGTTAACAACATTTAACAAGATCGTTAACCTAAAGGTCTCAAAACAACACTTACATGTAACGACTAACGATGACTTAACGACTCAGTTAAAATGTATATACATGTAGTGTTTTAATATGTATTCATACACTTTTTAAAGACTTCAAGAAACTTATCAAAATACTTTTACTTAACAAAAATGCTTACAATTACATCCTCGTTCAGTTTCATCAACAATTCTACTCGTATGCACCCGTATTCGTACTCGTACAATACACAGCTTTTAGATGTATGTACTATTAGTATATACACTCCAATGATCAGCTCTTAGCATCCCATGTGAGTCACCTAACACATATGGGAACCATAATTTGGCAACTAGCATGAAATATCTCATAAAATTACAAAAATATGAGTAATCATTCATGACTTATTTACATGAAAACAAAATTACATATCCTTTATATCTAATCCATACACCAACGACCAAAAACACCTACAAACACTTTCATTCTTCAATTTTCTTCATCTAATTGATCTCTCTCAAGTTCTAACTTCAAGTTCTAAGTGTTCTTCATAAATTCTACAAGTTCTAGTCACATAAAATCAAGAATACTTTCAAGTTTGCTAGCTCACTTCCAATCTTGTAAGGTGATCATCCAACCTCAAGAAATCTTTGTTTCTTACAGTAGGTTATCATTCTAATACAAGGTAATACTCATATGCAAACTTTAATTCAATTTCTATAACTATAACAATCTTATTTCGAGTGGAAATCTTACTTGAACTTGTTTTCGTGTCATGATTCTGCTTCAAGAACTTTCAAGCCATCCAATGATCCTTTGAAGCTAGATCCATTTTTCTCATTTCCAGTAGCTGTATCCAGAAAACTTGAGGTAGTAATGATGTTCATAACATCATTCAATTCATACATATAAAGCTATCTTATTCGAAGGTTTAAACTTGTAATCACTAGAACATAGTTTAGTTAATTCTAAACTTGTTCGCAAACAAAAGTTAATCCTTCTAACTTGACTTTTAAAATCAACTAAACACATGTTATATATCTATATGATATGCTAACTTAATGATTTAAAACCTGGAAACACGAAGAACACTGTAAAACCGGACATACGCCGTCGTAGTAACACCGCGGGCTGTTTTGGGTTAGTTAATTAAAAACTATGATAAACTTTGATTTAAAAGTTGTTCTTCTGGGAAAATGATTTTTCTTATGAACATGAAACTATATCCAAAAATCATGATTAAACTCAAAGTGTAAGTATGTTTTCTAAAATGGTCATCTATACGTCGTTCTGAAGAAGTTATGGGTAAAATAGTGTAACTTATACTTGTAACTTATACTTCCGACTATAAACCTATACTTTTTCTGTTTTGATTCATAAAATAGTGTTCAATATGAAACCATAGCAATTTAATTCACTCAAAACGGATTTAAAATGAAGAAGTTATGGGTAAAACAAGATTGGATAATTTTTCTTGTTGTAGCAACGTGAAAATTGGTAACAAATCTATATTAATCGTATCCTAGCTAACTTATATTGTATTATACATGTATTCTAATATATTATGTAATCTTGGGATACCATAGACACGTATGGAAATGTTTTGACATATCATATCGACCCATGTGTATATATTATTTGGAACAACTATAGACACTCTATATGCAGTAATGTGGGAGTTAGCTATACAGGGTTGAGGTTGATTCCAAAAATATATATACTTTGAGTTGTGATTTAGCCTGAGACGTGTATACACTGGGTCGTGGATTGATTCAAGATAATATATATCAATTTTTTTTCTGTACATCTAACGTTAGACAACTAGTTGTAGGTTACTAACGAGGACAGCTGACTTAATAAACTTAAAACATCAAAATGTATTAAAAGTGTTGTAAATATATTTTGAACATACTTTGATATATATATATATGTACATATTTGTTATAGGTTTGTGAATCGACCAGTGGCCAAGTCTTACTTTATATATATATATATATATGTACATATTTTAGACCCAAGTACTTAAAATACATTCTACGTTGAGTTGTACCACTGGCATACTTCCCTGTAGCTTGGTAACTACTATTTACATGGGTATTGTAAACGCGAATCCTGTTGATAGATCTATTGGGCCTAACAAACCCCATCCAAAGTACCAGATGCTTTAGTACTTCGAAATTTATATCATATCCGAAGGGTGTCCCGGAATGATGGAGATATTCTTAAATATGCATCTTGTTAATGTCGGTTACCAGGTGTTCACCATATGAATGATTTTTATCTCTATGTATGGGATGTATATTGAAATATGAAATCTTGTGGTCTATTGTTACGATTTGATATATATAGGTTAAACCTATAACTCACCAACATTTTTGTTGACGTTTAAGCATGTTTATTCTCAGGTGATTATTAAGAGCTTCCGCTGTCGCATACTTAAATAAGGACAAGATTTGGAGTCCATGCTTGTATGATATTGTGTAAAAACTGCATTCAAGAAACTTATTTCGTTGTAACATATTTGTATTGTAAACCATTATGTAATAGTCGTGTGTAAACAGGATATTTTAGATTATCATTATTTGATAATCTACATAAAGCTTTTTAAACCTTTATTAATGAAATAAAGGTTATGGTTTGTTTTAAAATGAATGCAGTCTTTGAAAAACGTCTCATATAGAGGTCAAAACCTCGCAACGAAATCAATTAATATGGAACGTTTTTAATCAATAAGAACGGGACATTTCATCAACTTTCTCGGTCCACCGTTTCAATCCGATTGGTCCTTCGGTCCCATCAAATTCTGAAGGTTTGCAGGCAGTGAATTCCTTGTAGGAGCATCCTACACGATTTCTTGCGCCGTTAGCTGCATTGCTAGATTCAGCGTTATTGTTGGTATGTAGCGCAGCCTGTACTGCAGCTATGTTTGCAGCAAGAAAGGTACGGAATTCCTCTTCGCTCATATTCAAGGTGTGCCGAGTAGTCGGTGCCATTTCCTTCAAAATAGTCAAATGAAACAATTTAATCATACAGAATATTAAGAGTAGTCAATAGTATCTCGTAGCATAATATGAACTCATTTATAAAAGCTTTTTCTTCATATTAGCGTTTTATAAGTTTTAAATTCGGGTACTACCTACCCGTTAAGTTCATACTTAGTAGCTAATATACAATTCAACTACTACAATTCCATATGAAAAACTGATTATAATAATATATTACATACAAATATTCTTCAAACTTACAACTTCGCTATATTACATATAACATGAAATATAGTACACTATGATACAGGACAGTTTTGAAGATAAATCTAGTTAATACGCAAGTTGTTCAGCAAAGGAAATAAAGACACGTAATTCATAAGTCCAGAAACAAGTCATGCATTCTGGTTTTACTAAGACGACTTCCCATCCTTGGTCTTGTGGAAAATAACCGTTATGACCATTAGCTAGGCAGCATGTTGTAATGTCGTCAAAAGGACGAGGGTTTCGTAATGTCCAACAGCCCCGTAATAATTTAAAACCTTGTTTCTCACCCCAACTACTGAATCCGTCACTTGTGGGAAAGTTTTATTTAAAAGCTGTAATCCGATGTTCTTTTTCTCACTTTGGTAAAAAGCGAACATCACTAACCCATAAGTATAACATGCTTCTTTATGTTGCATGTTAGAAGCTCTTTCTAATTCACAAAATCCTATGTTGGGATATGTTGAGTCAAAATAGGTTCTTAACCCGTAGCGTAAAATTGCATTTGGGTTCCCCCCATTTAACGCTTTAAAGAAAACACGGCATAACTTAAAGTCTCCCCAATGTGATATACCCCACCTATTAAAGGAAAGCCTTTTATAAACTAAGGCATTTCTAGAAAGTCTTTCAAATGTTTGACAAGTTAATTTCGCCATAACTAAATGTGCTGATGAATTCTGACCGACTCTAGACAAGATTTCCTCAATCATATCCTCTGATAGGTCTTCTAAAATATTCGGTTGTCTACCTTTAACGTCCATTTTGTTTTTATACTGTAAAATAGACAAGGATTAGATTCGTAATAACAAACAATACAAGCAATTTTTACATAGAACATAAAAGTACAAGCACACTACAATACATTAATTACACAACATGCTCACACCCCTCTAATCTGAATCACTGGTTTCTTCTTCTTCGGACTTGGTTCTTTTTCCTAATCTTCTAGGGATATATGATGTTCCTCTAATACGAGTCGTCGTTTTCCACATTGGTTTAGAAAAACCTGGTGGTTTAGAGGTTCCCGGGTTATTGTCACGATATTGAAAATACGGGTGTTGACGGTACATATAAAGTTCATCGGGGTCGGAATCAGATTTCTCTATTTTGATGCCTTTTCCCTTATTATTTTCGTTTGCCTCATTAAATTGGGTCGGGGTAATTTCTATAACATCATCGGAATCCTCATCAGGATCCGATTCATTGGAAAATTGGTAATTTTTCCAATATTTTGCTTCCTTAGCGGAAACACCATTGACCATTATTAACTTTGGTCCATTGGTTGAGGATTTTCTTTTATTTGACCGGTTTTCTGTGATTCCTACTATTCCCCCCTCCGGAACCTCTTCTTCTTCCGGTTCCTCTTCTTCTTCCGGTTCCTCTTCTTCTGGTTCCTCTTTTTCCGGTTCTGTTTCCTGTTCTTCCGGTTCTTCGAGAACTTGTGAATCTTACCAATATATATTCGACTCTTCGTTATTATTAGGTGAGTCAATCGGATTTGTGCTAGAGGTAGACGTCTATCACACAATATCAAACATGTTAAGAGATTAATATACCACATAATATTTACATGTTAATAATATATAGTTTCCAACAAAAATGTTAAGCAATCATTTTTAAAGAAAACACGGTCGAAGTCCAGACTCACTAATGCATCCTAACAAACTCGATAAGACACACTAATGCAAATTTTTCTGGTTCTCTAAGACCAATGCTCGGATACCAACAGAAATGTTCCATTCATATTGATTATAAACGTTCCATATTAATTGATTTCGTTGCTAGGTTTTGACCTCTATATGAGACGTTTTTCAAAGACTACATTCATTTTTAAAACAGCCATAACCTTTATTTTATCAATAAAGGTTTTAAAAACATTACGTAGATTATCAAATAATGATAATCTAAAATATACTGTTTACACACGACCATTACATAATGGTTTACAATAGAAATATATTACATCGACATATGTTTCTTGAATGCAATTTTTACACAATATCATACAAACATGGACTCCAAATCTTGTCCTTATTTTAGTATGCAACAGCGGAAGCTCTTAGTATTCACCTGAGAATAAACATGCTTTAAACGTCAACAAAAATGTTGGTGAGTTATAGGTTTAACCTATATATATCAAATCGTAACAATAGACCACAAGATTTCATATTTCAATACACATCCCATACATAGAGATAAAAATCATTCATATGGTGAACACCTGGTAACCGACATTAACAAGATGCATATATAAGAATATCCCCATCATTCCGGGACACCCTTCGGTTATGATATAAATTTCGAAGTACTGATAATGCTAAAAACGAACACATATTTAATAGCATTATCCCTCAAGAAAGACAAGCTTTTAGTTGCAACTGTTCTATTTACAAGTGATATTCGTTTAAATAATAAAAGGTGAAGACAAAAGACAGATTCGACGAATTGAAGACGCAAACGACCAAAAAGCTCAAAAGTACAAAATAAAATCAAAGTGGTTCCAATTATTGATGAGAAACGTCTCGAAATTACAAGAGTACAAGACGCGAAACGCAAAATACAAGATATTAAATTGTACGCATGGACGTTCGAAAATCCGAAACCGGGACCAAAGTCAACTCTCAACGCTCGACGCGACGGACCAAAAATTTCAAGTCAACTATGCATAAGAATAAAATAATATATATAATTATTTATATATATTATTATATAATATAATTTTACGCAGCCCACGTTTTGGATCTAATATGTGAGCTGTTTTCAGACCTCCGCACTCGCGGTACTTTTGTGAAGGAAACCTCAGCACTCGCGGAACTCTACAGTGCAACGTGGGCCTATAAAAGCCATCGAATTCTGCACGAATTTTACATCTTTTTCTTCTTTCTCTCATACGTAAGATATATATATATATATATATATATATATATATATATATATATATATATATATATATATATATATATATATATATATATATATATATATATTTTAATTTTAATTTTAATTTTAATTTTAATTTTAATTTCTAATAATAAGGGTATGTTAGCGAATGTTGTAAGGGTGTAAGTCGAATTTCTGTCCGTGTAACGCTACGCTATTTTTAATCACTGTAAGTTATGATTAATGTTATTTTTAATTTAATGTCTCGTAGCTAAGTTATTATTATGCTTATTTAATACCAAAATAATCATGATGTTGGGCTAAATATTAAAATTGGGTAATTGGGCTTTGTACCATAATTGGGGTTTGGACAAAAGAACGACACTTGTGGAAATTATACTATGGGCTATTAATGGGCTTTATATTAACTAAATGATACCTCGTTAATTTAATATATAGGCTTATAATTTGACGTATTTATATATAACCACATACGCTTGACTGGGTACGGTGGGCGGGATATCTATAAATACCAATAATTGTTCATTTTACCGGACACGGAATTGGATTAATAGTTAATAGACTTGTTGAAACAGGGGTGGATTACATTCAAGGGTAATTGGTGTAATTGTTAACAAAGTAGTAAAACCTTGGTTTACACGCAGTCGATAACCTAGTGTATTTATTAAACAAAGTATTAAGACCTTGTTACAATTCGAATCCCCAATTAGTTGGAATATTTGACTTCGGGAATAAGAATAATTTGACGAAGGCTTTCGCACTTTATATTTATGACTGATGGACTATTATGGACAAATCCGTATGGACATATTAAATAATCCAGGACAAAGAACAATTAACCCATGGGAATAAACTAAAAATCAACACGTCAAACATCATGATTACGGAAGTTTAAATAAGCATAATTCCTTTATTTCATATATAATTTCCTTTATTTTCATATTTAATTGCACTTTTAATTATCGTACTTTTATTTATTGTCATTGTATTTAATTGCACTTTTAATTATCGTACTCTTTAATTATCGCAATTTTATTTTATCGCATTTTTATCGCAATTTCATTATCGTTATTTACTTTACGCTTTAAATTAAGTTGTATTTATTTTTAGAATTTTACATTAGGTTTTAACTGCGACTTAAGTTTTAAAATCGACAAACTGGTCATTAAACGGTAAAAATCCCCTTTTATAATAATAATACTACTTATATATATTTTTTGTATTTTTACAAATATAGTTTTTAAAATTATAGCGTTAAGCTTGTTTAAGAGATCCTTGTGGAACGAACCGGACTTACTAAAAACTACACTACTGTACGATTAGGTACACTGCCTATAAGTGTTGTAGCAAGGTTTAGGTATATCCATTCTATAAATAAATAAATATCTTTTGTAAAATTGTATCATATTGAATAGTATTTCCTTGTAAAAATTAATACTATTTCATACACCCTCGCATAACACCAAGTATTTTTGGCGCCGCTGCCGGGGACAACACTTAACGCCGAAGCGAGACGCTATATATTTAAAAAAAATTAGTTTTTACGTTATTTTTGTAAAAATATATTTACATAAGTTTTAAATATCAAAAATATAAAAACATAAAAAATATATATATATCTTTAAGTAAAAAAAAAAGGTATTTTTAGTTATAAAATACTAATAAGTTATTTTATAAGTTTTAGTTATATTATAAAACATTTTCTATAAAATAAAAACAAAAAATTAAAAAACAAAACATAAAAAGTAAAAAAAATATAAAAAAACTGAGCCTGCATAAAAATCGACCTTAATCTCATCTGAATCTGGAATATTCGCACTCGCGGTACCTTTTTCAAGCTAGGATCCGCACTCGCGGAGGTTTCTGACAGGTCAACACAGCCAGCATTAATTACGAAATTAGGGTTAATTTTATTATTATTAATATTAATTAGGGTTTTAATTAAATTTATATTTAGTTTAAGTTTTTAATTTATTTGTATTATTAAGTTATAATTAGTTTTATTAAATATATAAACTAATACTTTTATAAAATATTAATATAAAAATAATATTTTTATAAAAATTGTACTTTTTACAACTATAAGTTTTATTTTTAAAATTCCGTATCTTTTTAATTGATTATTTGTAATATTTGTAATTTTCGCTCGTATTTAGTTTTAAGTCATAGTTTTTGCCATAGTTATTTTTATTTCTAGATTTTTAGGCATTGCCGTAAAATTCCTTAAGTGCTTTTTCTTTAGACTAAGATTTAGGTGCTTTAGAATTTTGCGACGCCTTTTTAAGTTTTAGTACCTTTTTAAGTTATTGCCATTTTGGATTTAGTTTTTCTTTTAAGCTTTAATATTTTTAGACGCAACTTTTAATTCTTAGTTTTTAGTTCCTTTTTAAGTTTCGACGCGCTACTTTCTCATTTTTATTTTTCGACACTTTTTATTTTTCGACGTTTTTCGACGCGCTCTTTTTCTTTCTTATTTCTCGCCGATCTAGTTTTTAGGACTTAGATTTTTTCTATTTCTTATCTAAAATTTCTTTAAATTTCAAAACGAAAAATTATTTTAAAGTGGTTAAATTGATAGACATCAAAATTTTCTGGTTCGTAGTAATAGTTGGATTTGTACGTGGACCGGGTTATTGGAGCCAAACAGTACTCAATTATATTGAGACCAAACGAATCCTGCCCCTCTGCTGCATCTTTTGGCTATTCGAAACGTGGGCAAAATCAGAAAAGTCTATTAATTGGATAACTTATATAATTTTTCTTTCTTTTTAAAAACTAATAGGATATTCAGTGAATGCACCGAGCAAAACGTTCACCACCTTTTGTACGTTCACCACCTGTAACCAGATCAAGACATCTAGCAAATATTGTCGCTGTTGATTTTTCTTTAGAATCGTCATCTAGTCGACCAAGTACTCCAATTCAAATTTCCGATAATCCATTTTTTGAACCCGACCTCACAATTGAGAATCCGGAGAATATTCAGGGACGATTCCGAGATCCTGAACCATTAATCTTTCCTCTGGAACCACTAATCATTCAAACAGAGATTGTTGAGGAACCAACAATTAAATCAGAATCCTCTAGTGATTCAGATTCAACAAATTCAATTATGGAAAATCTGGAACCTCTAAGTATGGAAGACCGAATGAGAGCTAAACGCACTGGCCAAGGTCACGCAATTACTCAACCTGACATTAATGCACCAGATTATGAAATCAAGGGACAAATCCTACACGTGGTAACAAATCATTGCCAATTTAGTGGTGCGCCGAAGGAAGATCCAAATGAACATCTTCGTACCTTTAATAGGATCTACACTCTATTTAAAATCAGAGAAGTGGAGGATGAACAGATATATCTCATGTTATTTCCCTGGACTTTAAAGGGAGAAGCCAAAGATTGGTTGGAATCGTTACCTGAAGGGGCGATTGATACATGGGACGTTTTAGTTAAAAATTTTCTTAAACAATTCTTTCCGGCATCTAAATCCGTAAGACTTCAAGGAGAAATTGTTACGTTCACACAGAAGCCAAACGAAACTCTATATGAGGCGTGGACAAGATTTGGAAAGTTATTAAGAGGATGTCCGCAACATGGTTTAGACACCTGTCAAATAGTACAAATATTCAACCAAGGATGCGACACAACAAGAAAAGACATCGACATAGCAGCTGGTGGTTCCATTATGAAGAAAACCGAAACTGACACTTATAAGATTATTGATAACACTGCTTCCCACTCACATGAGTGGCATCAAGAGAAAGATATCATTAGATCATCTAAAGCAGCTAGAGCCGATTCTAGCCATGACTTTGATTCCATTTCTGCAAAGATAGATGCTGTCGAGAGACGAATGGAAAAGATGACTAAAGATATCCACTTAATACGAATTAGTTGTGAGCAGTGTGGAGGACCACATTTGACAAAAGATTGTCTCAGTATTGAACTAACAATTGAACAAAGAGAGAATGTTTCATACATAAACCAAAGGCCTGGAAATAATTATCAGAATAATTATCAACCGCCAAGACCAATATACAATCAAAACCAGAATTATAACCGAAATGTTCCATACAACAACCAACAAGGTCCAAGTAATCAACAAGTATCCAATAATACTTACAATCAGCAAAGACCTAATTTTCAATATAAACCACCACAAACCGATGATAAAAAGCCAAATTTAGAAGACATGATGTCGAAGCTAGTTGATTCTCAAACTCATTTTTTCACATCTCAGAAACAAATGAATGAACAAAATGCTCAAGCATTTAGAAATCAACAAGCTTCTATTCAAAATCTAGAACAAGAAGTAAGCAACCTAGCAAGGTTAATAGGTGAAAGAAAACCGGGAAGTCTACCTAGTGATACAAATGTTAACCCCCGGAATGAAACAGCTAAAGCCATTACCACAAGAAGTTGTATTACACTTAAACCACCTGAAATACCTGTAATTTCTGATGAAGCTATTCCTACTCCACAAGAACTACAATCTGAGCAAGATAAGGAAAAAGAACCGGTAGTTGAAAAGGTTAATGAAGATAACACAGTTAAGGCTAAACCTTATGTTAAACCATACCAACCACCACTTCCTTACCCAAGTAAAATGAGAAAAGAGAGACTTGAAGCCGAGCAATCCAAATTCTTGGATATGTTTAAACAGATTAATATAAATCTTCCTTTCATTGATGTGATTTCAGGAATGCCTAGATATGCTAAATTCTTGAAAGATCTAATCATAAATAGAAAGAAAATGGAAGAACTCTCGGTTGTTACTATGAATGCTAATTGTTCAGCAGTGCTGTTGAATAAGATACCAGAAAAATTATCAGATCCAGGAAGTTTCACAATTCCATGTTTTCTGGGTATTCTTAGTTCAATAGAAGCATTGGCAGATTTAGGTGCTAGTATAAATTTAATGCCGTATTCACTATACGTTAAACTAGACCTTGGAGAATTGAAACCAACACGAATAAGCATACAACTAGCCGATCGATCAGTAAAATATCCTAGAGGGATAATGGAGAACATGCTAGTTAAAGTTGGTACTTTAGTATTTCCAGTAGATTTTGTTATTCTGGACATGGAAGAAGATTCTCGAGTACCTCTCATATTAGGAAGACCATTCTTAAACACGGCCAAAGCAATAATAGACGTGTTTGGTAAGAAACTGACCCTAAGTATAGAGGACGAGAGTGTTACCTTTTCTGTGGATAGAGCCATGCAACAACCACAATCTGCAGATGATACATGTTATTATATTCAAACTATAAAATCACATGCAGAATTGTTAGAAGAATTTCCAGAATTACAAGGAACATGAGAATGTTCTTTAGGAGAAGGAACTGAACCAATTGATGAAACTGAAATGTTAGCTACACTTATGGCTAATGGATATGAACCAACAACAAAAGAAATTCAAATGCTAAAAGAAGAAGACAGATATCGATATAAATCATCGATAGAAGAACCACCGACATTAGAGTTAAAGCCACTTCCAAACCATTTGGAATATGCTTATTTACATGGTGAATCTGAATTACCTATAATAATATCGTCTTCTCTTACTGAAAATGAAAAATCTAAACTCATTTCTGTGCTAAAAGCTCATAAACCAGCTGATCAATCCTTAATTAGCAATGTTACTTAATTACAGATTGAGTGCAATAAGAATGTAATGGAGGATGGAATGTTTGATGATTATTTTGGACCCCGATGATCGTCTTTCACTTTAACTATCAAGTGATCAACCACCCCGACCCGGTCTTGATTGTTAATTAGCTTAATTCACCTTTGTACGGTGTAAAAATCCCTTGGGCAAGATCACAAGTGGAAATTACAAAGGCTTAGGCAAAATGGCAGAGAATCAACAACCTATAAATAAGAGGCCAAGCTCTCTGTTTATAGTGTTCGAGATATCCGCGATCCGCGGATTGCTTATCCTTTCGCGAAAACTCGGCGGATTGAACCGCAGTCCCCGATTAGTACGGAAACACAGCTGCTATGCTTATTTTCAGCGGATACTTCATGACTTTGCATTATAGTCCGCATAACTCTGCTCTTGGCTTTTGGCAAATAAAATATACATATACAATGCTATGTATATGATCAAGTCCCCCCAGTTTATTATGATACACTTTCGCGAAGCAAATATATCATGATAAACTCCATGAATTCGCTTTTAACCTGACTACTATCCGCATTGAAACATATTTCGCATTATCTTTGTTACCGTTATAACAGTCAATGTTACCGTTTGAATTATCTCAATAGATAATTGACATAATTAACCCCGTCGCCTATATATATTGTGACCTGAAATCACAAATTCACTACTCATTTTCCAAAGTATCAGAAAATTTCTCAACTCGTCAGTCAATCTTTATCATTTTAGTCATTACTTGCAGCTCTTCTTTAATTTAAAATGAAGATTAACGAGTTAGATAGGAAGGCTGATCCAAAAACCCTGATCACCAAACTATTAACAAGCCCGAAAGCTAAATCGTCATCATCAAAAGAAAAGCAACCCATTCCAATCGTCAATTTAACCTCCAAATCTCCTTATACAAAGCCGAGCTCTACCAAGCGGCCGTTACAAACGCCGCCGTCTTCGCAAAGCAAAAAACATAAACAACAGGAGACCCCCCCTCACGATAATCCATTTATATCGGAACACGAAGGGGACCAGCAAACTGGTATATTGCGGATTGTTATTGGATATGTAAAATATACCTTATTTTTATTTCGCCGACTAACCAACGATGTTATTTTGCAGGCGATTCTTCTGGTGATCCTATCATTCCAAGCCCGAACACTCTTGATCAAATCACCGAATTGTTCTGCACTCCACCTGACTCTTATGGAGTGCGGATTGACGGTTTAGCAGGATACACTTATGCTTCAGCAGCTGCAGCTCTGGATCAGCGCCAACAGATGAAGTTAGCAATCCCCGGCGAGCTTCGCCGCGAGTTCTCTAAACTCTCTGCGCTGGACGCGCATAATAGTTTTGTTCAAAATTTCTACATGTGCTTCAATTCAGCATATGATGTTATATGCCGTCAAGAACAATTTTTCAATGTTCTTGAAGCTGAACAACTAAAGTGCAATGCTGAGAAGATCAAAGCTGAAGATAGCGAAAAATGCTGTGCTAATCTCTTCCATGAGCTAACCGCAGCAAAAACCACTGTTGATGACTTGAAACAACAGGTTCTTGCTGCGACTGAGAAAGAAAACCAACTGCAGGACACCATTAAAGCACTGTCAGAGAATGTGACGAAACTAACAATAGAGCGAGACAACGCTCTTGCTGCTAAAGCCTCTGCGGAACTTGAGTTTACCAAGGTCCGCCAACATCTCCCTGAACTGGCTAGAAAAATTCTTAATTCCAAGCCTGTTTCTGTAAATTTTTCAACATTTGCCGCCGCGTTAAGGCTACGCGAGAGGGTTGAATTTATGGATGAGATTGCTATTCGCTGCCCACTGCCAGATCCACTACCATCTGCATTAGCTGATCGCCTTTGCTCAATGGAAGATGCGAATTCAGCATACGCGGTTGCTCAACAGGGCATAGCTGAAATTCCCCTCCCCAAAATAACCTCGATAAGTGAGCAAGAAAATGTCACTGCAGATGACATCATCAAGCTTGACTTAACCAAGGATTAATACTTACTTTGTATAACAGCACGCAGCTGCTTCTGCGACCTTATTAATAAAATTTCGCTTTTTCATATTTTTACAAGTACTTCTATTTTTATAGCGCTTTCATTATCATCATTCATAACACAAATTTGTCCTTTGAAATTTTCAACATATATTATTGTGCACATAATAAATGCGTACTTTTGTGAAACAATCTGTATGCGTATATGCTTATACGTTATGAATCTTCTAAGTCCGCCGAAACCATCCATAGGCAATTAATTAGCATTGCAAAGCATCTAAGCATTGGCAAAATCAAACACTTAGGATATAAAATTCCTTTCGCAATAATTCGCATGCAAAAGTGGGCAATTTCATCACTTTACTATTTAAACACTGCGAAATAATATAATCATTATGAAACAATCTTTAAAACATTTCATAACTATTCATATTTCACAAATAAGCTTTTCGCATATTTTTACAAGTGCTTATTTTTAAAATTCCTACAAGCGTGATCAAGACTTGCAAGAAAAATAAAAAACAAAAACACCTAATAAGCATATCAGCCATATGCCTTGAATCCAATGTCACACTTTGTACATATATCATTGATATTTTTCGCAAAACTACGCATAATATCGCTTTAACAAAACAGCATGCCACGCATTAGGTAAAACTCGCCCTTCCATATCTGCGAGCTTATATGAGCCTGCGGCATTAATTGCCACAATTTGATAAGGGCCTTCCCAATTAGGACCCAACTTGCCAAGCTTTTCTGCTATGCTTGCTTCATTGTTTCGCAGCACCCATTCGCCTATAGCGAAAGACAAAGCACGCACTCTTTTGTTATAATACTTAGCAATTTGATGCTTATTATTCGCTTCTCTAATAGCAGCCATTAATCTCCGCTCTTCTATGAAATTTAGATTTTCGCTCAACGCAGCATCATTTGCTTCGCCATCAAAGTTAGCAATTCGATGTGTTGGTACCAGAATTTCTGCAGGGATTACTGCCTCAGAACCATATACCAAACTAAAAGGTGTTTCGCCTGTACTCTTTTTAAAAGTAGTGCGATGTGCCCATAACACATTGGGTAATTCATCTACCCAACCAGTTCGCCTTTCGCATAACCTCTTTTTAATACCACTCACAATATCGCGGTTGGTTACTTCACACAACCCATTGGCTTGCGGGTGCGCCACTGACGTAAACTTTTGTATTATATTTAGATCAGTGCACCATGTCTTGAAAGGATCTTTTGCTATTTGAGCACCATTATCGCTAACCAATTCTCACGGAATGCCAAATCGGCAAACAATGTATTCTCATACAAAATTTCGCACTTGCACACCAGTAATAGTACGAACCGCCTTAGCTTCAATCCATTTGGTAAAGTAATCAATCGCGACAATCAGGAATTTAACATTTCCAGGGCCTGCAGGAAATGTCCTTACAATGTCAATAGCCCATTTATTAAACGGCCATGGTGAATTAACAGGAATCATATCATGCCGCGGCATTCGATTCTACGGATCATGCCTTTGGCAACTTTTACAGCGTTTAACAATTTTTGCTACATCGCGGTATAGGGATGGCCAAGAGTATCCCATTCGCATAATTTTTGCTGCGATAGTTTTGTAGCCTGAATGCAGTGCACAAGTACCATTATGTACTTCCTCAACAATCATTTCTGCCTCGATTGGGCCAACACATCGCATCATTGGTCCGCAGTATGATTTGCGATATAAGATATCATCTTGGATGATATACATTGGTGCTCGCTCTCTTACTAAGCGGGCTTCGCGACCATCATCTGGCAGAATATCACTGCGGATATATTGTAGAATTGGGTCCATCCAATTTTGCTGTTCTTCTGTAACAGATGCAACCATTAAGCCACTATCTATTGATTTACTTGGTAATTCCTCAACCCATACTTGTTTTTGAAAGTGCGAGAACGTTAAAGCAGCCAATTTTCTCAATGCATCCGCCTTTTTGTTTTGGCTTCTTAGCACTTGCGCGAGTTCGAAATGCTCAAATCGCACTGCCATTTCTTTCAATAACTGCAAGTATTTCTGCATAGAGGGATCATGCGCATCAAAAGATCCATTAAACTGATTCGCTACAAGCTGCAAATCCGTAAATGCACGCAACTTAACAATATTCATTTTTTGCGCAATATTTAAACCTGCAAGCAATGCCTCATATTCTGCCTCATTGTTTGTTACGTCAAAATTAAACCGCAGAGCGTAAGTATGCTCTTCACCGCTTGAACTTGCCAAAACCAAACCCACCCCTGCACCTTCTGCACACGAAGCACCATCAGTAAATAAATCCCAAGTTTCACCGTGTTCAGGTTTTAGTGCGGTTCGCTCGTTAATCACCTCCAACTCTCCAGACAGTTCAGCGAGATAATCCGCCATAACTTGTCCTTTTTCAGCGCTACGTGGAAGGTAAGATATTTGATAAGCACCTAATTCTACCGCCCATAATGCGAGTCTACCAGATATCTCTGGCTTTGTTAAGACTTGCCTGATTGGTAGATTAGTTAATACCTGCACGGGATGCCCTTGAAAATATCTTCGTAGCCTTCGCGTTGTTAAAGTGAGCGCATACACAAACTTTTCAATCGGCGCATAGTTTATTTCACTCCCCGTAAGAGCTTTACTAACAAAATACACTGGCTTTTGTATTTTGTTCCTTTCCGTGATCAAAACTGAGCCAAAAGCTTCATTTGCTACTGAGATATAAAGATAAAGAGTTTCGCCATGAACCGGCGCTGTTAGTGTAGGCAAAGTTTTTAACAACTTTTTCATCTCCTGAAACGCAGATTCTGTTTCGCTGAACCAAACAAAATTCTTTTGCTTCAAGCAACTTTTTAAGGTTTTGAAAAATGGCAACTGCCTTTCCGCGGCTTTAGACAAGAAACGCGTTAATGCGGCTAGCTTTCCCGTCAAACTTTGCACTTCTTTGACCGTTTTCGGCGCGGTCATATTTTCTATAGCCGCGATCTTTTTTAGATTAGCTTGAATACCTTGTTCTGTAACAAGATATCCCAAAAATGTCCCTTCCGTTTCGCCAAAACTACATTTTAGCGGATTAAGCTTCATGTTTATTTTTCGCAGTCTGTCAAATGTTTCGCGCATATCTTCAATGATTCGCTCTTGCGTCGTGCTTTTGATGACTAAATCATCTACATAAGCTTCAAGATTACGCCCTATTTGTTTATCAAACGCGGTATCAATCAACCGTTGATATGTCGCGCCTACATTGATTAAACCGAAAGGCATCATGATATAACAATATATGCCTTTGCCCATATGAAATGCGGTTTTATCTGCGTCTTCTTGCGCCATAGGAATCTGATGATATCCTCTTGTCGCGTCCAAAAAACATTTATATGGAAAAGCATGTAAAGATTCCACTTTCAGATCAATTTCTGGAAGCGAATAGTTATCCTTGGGGCACGCTTTATTCAAATCTTTGTAATCAATACACATTCTCCAAGAACCATCAGGTTTTTTCACCAATACTGGATTTGCAATCCATGATTGGTATTGGACTTCGCCCAAAATTCCGGCTCTCACCAATTTTGTTACTTCTTCACACAACCATTTTACGCTGTCTGGGGCCATACCCCTTCGCTTTTGCACTATGGGTTTTAGAGCTGGATTCACATTAAGCCTGTGTTCCGCAATATGACGCGGAACACCAGTCATATCATTTTTGCACCAGGCAAAAACATCCATATACTGAACAAGTAATTGCACAATTTGCTTTCTACTTTGATTTTCTGCTCTGGATATGCGGAATTAATTATTTCCATAGCATCCGCACCATCAACAGGTTCTTGTCCTGCGGTTTTTACATTAACAGCCGCACAAATAGGCATAATGCTCATTGAACATACTGTGGCGACTCCCTTATATGTTGGAAACTTAATCATGCCATGAATTGTGGACGGGACAATTCCAAATTTACTTATAGCGGTTCTTCCCAGCAGCATGTTATAGCGAGAAGAAGCTCGCATAACATAAAAATCTAATCGCGCTTGTCGCACCAAAGCGTCATCATTAACATCAGCTAACTCGATGTTTAATGGCAGAACACCTATAGATAATGAAGATTCTCCTGCAAAACCGGTTAGCGAAACTGCGGTTGTTTGCAGGTTTATTTTAATACTTTCAGGCAATTGAGCAAAGCATTGTTTGTAAATAATATCAACGCTACTGCCGTTATCGACATGGACTTTCATGACTGTGATGTCAGCTTCCGCGATTTTGCACGATACTATTATCGGCATTTCAGAAAAATCATCGCTCTGCATTTTCGGGAAGCTTATTGGCGCAAATTACCAATTATAATACATTTTAGCGGACTTTCGCTTTTTTCCTCTTTTATAGGCATTCGCTCGCACAGCGACTACTACATCACTGTTATTTCCAATATTACTCATTATTCTAAGCAATCAAGCAATTCACTGCCGATTTTAGATATATGCACCTGCAAATCATCACAACAAAAACACGATTGAAATTAAACCGACGATTTAATTGTTTGATGGCACGAAACAAAAAATTTTCAGTTTAATTTGTAAAATGTGTCCCACGGATGGCGCCAATTGATCAATCCTTAATTAGCAATGTTACTTAATTACGAATTGAGTGCAATAAGAATGTAATGGAGGATGGAATGTTTGATGATTATTTTGGGCCCCGATGATCGTCTTTCACTTTAACTATCAAGTGATCAACCACCCCGACCCGGTCTTGATTGTTAATTAGCTTAATTCACCTTTGCGCAGTGTAAAAATCCCTTGGGCAAGATCACAAGTCGAAATTACAAAGGCTTAGGCAAAATGGCAGAGAATCAACAACCTATAAATGAGAGGCCAAGCTCTCTATTTATAGTGTTCGAGATATCCGCGATCCGCGGATTGCTTATCCTTCCGCAAAAACTCAGCGGATTGAACCGCAGTCCCCGATTAGTGCGGAAACACAGCTGCTATGCTTATTTTCAGCGGATACTTCATGACTTTGCATTATAGTCCGCATAACTCTGCTCTTGGTTTTTGGCAAATAAAATATACATATACAATGCTATGTATATGATCAACAGCCATTACATGGAAGATTCATGACATTAAAGGAATAAGCCCTTCGTATTGCACACATAAAATCCTTATGGAAGAAGGTCATAAAATGTATGTGCAACGCCAACGAAGACTAAATCCTAATATGCAAGATGTTGTTAAGAAAGAAATTATTAAACTGCTAGATGCAGGTTTAATTTATTCAATTTCTGATAGTCCATGGGTAAGCCCAGTTTAATGCGTACCTAAGAAGGGTGGCATGACTGTCATCACAAATGAGAAAAATGAGCTTATTCCTACTAGGACTGTAACAGGATGGCGTGTTTGTATTGATTATAGAAAATTAAATTACGCCACCAGAAAAGATCACTTTCCCTTACCTTTCATTGATCAAATGTTGGAAAGATTAGCCAGAAATAGTTACTATTGTTTTCTTGATGGTTTTTTCGAATATTTTCAAATTCCAATAGCATCCAAGGACCAAGAGAAAACCACGTTCACGTGCCCTTATGGTACTTTTGCTTACAAACGCATGCCATTTGGACTTTGCAACGCCCCTGCAACCTTTCTAAGGTGCATGATGGCAATTTTTCACGACATGATAGAAGAATGCATGGAAGTTTTCATGGATGACTTTTCAGTCTTCGGTGATACATTTGAATCATGTCTAGTTAATCTTGAACGAATGCTTATTAGATGCGAACAATCAAATCTAGTACTTAATTGGGAGAAATGCCATTTCATGGTTAAAGAAGGCATCGTTCTTGGACATAAAATTTCAAAGGAAGGAATTGAAGTGGATAGAGCTAAAGTAGATGTAATTGCTAAACTTCCACATCCCACCAATGTTAGAGGAGTTAGGAGTTTTCTAGGGCATGCCGGTTTTTACCGACGTTTCATAAAAGATTTTTCTAAAATTGCCACTCCTATGAATAAACTCCTAGAAAAGGATGCTCCATTCATCTTTTCAGATGAATGCATTAAATCTTTTAATATTCTTAAAGAAAAACTCACTAATGCGCCGATCATGATAACTCCAAATTGGAATCTACCGTTTGAACTAATGTGCGATGCAAGTGATTTTGCAATGGGAGCCGTTTTAGGACAAAGGATTGAAAAATGATTTCAACCTATTTATTACGCTAGTAAGACGTTACAAGGAGCACAAACGAACTACACAACTACTGAAAAAGAACTCCTTGCTATTGTCTTTGCTTTTGAAAAATTTCGTTCATATCTCGTTCTAGCTAAAACGGTGGTCTATACCGACCATTATGCTCTTAGATACTTATTTTCAAAACAAGGCGCTAAACCACGATTAATCCGTTGGATCTTACTCTTACAAGAGTTCGATATTGAAATTCTAGACAAAAAGGGAGCAGAAAATCTCGTCGCTGATCATCTTTCTCGTCTTGAAAATCCTGAATTAGAAGATCTAAATGAATCGGCCATACAAGACAACTTTCCTGATGAATATCTATTGAAGATAGATTATAATGAAATTCCATGGTTTGCAGACTATGCGAACTATTTAGTATGTGGATTCCTTGAAAAAGGATTGTCGTACCAAAAACGAAAGAAATTCTTTAGTGATATAAAACACTATTTCTGGGAAGATCCACATTTGTTTAAAAGTTGTCCCGATGGAATAATACGCCGATGTGTATTCAGAGATGAAGCTAGTCAAATCTTAAACCATTGTCACACAGGACCAACAGGACGGCATTATGGGCCTCAACTAACAGCAAGAAAAGTTTACGATACTGGATTCTATTGGCCTACAATTTTCAAAGACGCACACCTTCTTTGCAAATCCTGTGATGCTTGTCAAAGGGCCGGAAAAATAAGTCAACGTGATGAAATGCAACAAAATGTCATTCAAGTATGTGAAGTATTTGACATTTGGGGTATTGACTTTATGGGTCCATTTTCAAAATCTCATAATAATCTCTACATTCTCGTTGCCATTGATTATGTATCTAAATGGGCGGAAGCACAAGCTCTCCCAACTAACGATGCACGAGTTGTAGTCAACTTTTTAAAACGTCTTTTTGCAAGGTTCGAAACACCGAAAGCTTTAATAAGTGATCGAGGTACTCATTTTTGTAATAATCAACTTGAGAAAGTTCTCAAAAGATATGGAGTAACTCATAAAATCTCCACTGCATATCATCCACAAACAAGTGGACAAGTTGAAAATACCAACCGAGCTTTAAAACGTATTCTAGAGAAAACCGTAGGATCAAATCCGAAGAAATGGTCCATGAAATTGGAGGATGCACTCTGAACTTTTAGAACAGTCTACAAAACTCCAATTGTAACCACACCTTTTAAACTCGTTTACGGAAAAGCATGTCATCTTCCAGTAGAAATTGAACACAAAGCATTTTGGGCTTTGAAGACATGTAATCTTGATTTACATGAAGTCGGACGTCTACGATTAAGTCAACTAAACGAATTAAAAGAATTAAGACTTGAGGCATACAAAAATTCGTTAATCTATAAAGAAAGAACGAAGAAATGGCATGATAAAAGAATCAGAAGTTCAAAAGAATTTAAAGAAGGAGACAGAGTTCTTCTTTTCAATTCACGATTCAAGCTATTTCCTGAAAAATTGAAATCAAGATGGTCTGGACCATTCATAGTCAAAAGAGTTTTCCCATACGGAACAATAGAGTTAATAAATTCAAATGGGATTGAATTTAAAGTTAATGGTCACAGAGTTAAACATTACATACATGGTCCGATGGAAGTTGACAATGAAGTCAATCATAATTTCACCACCCAAGAAAACCTTCAAAATGAAAACATAAATATGTTATCAACAACATATGAAAAATCAAAATTGGAAAATAAGGAGGATTCAAATTTGAGTGATGAAGAAGAATTCTTATACAAACCTCCCATTCCAAGAAACGAAGAAAAATGTGAACAAGAAGTTCAAATAGAAGTGAAAGAATCAAGAAAAGAACACCCGAAAAAGGTTTACAAACCAACTCGACTTACTAAAGTAGGAGACCCAGGTGAATTTATCATTTCTTGCTTGCTTAATGATGGTGCTGTATATAATGGACTCGCAGATTTAGGAGCAAGTGCAAATATTATGCCTCTTTCCTTATACAAAAGATTAGGTATGGGTAAATTAAAACCAACCAAAATAGGTGTTCAATTATTTGACCTAACCATTAAACACCTGGTTGGAATAGCAAATAATTTACTTATTAACGTGGGAAGTTTGACCTTTGTTGCAAACTTCATAGTGATTAATTTGGAGGAAAACCTTGATATTCCTCTAATTTTAGGTCGCCCATTTTTAGCAACCACTGAGGCATTCATTGAAGTAAGAGAAGGTAGAATGACACTTAGGGATGGTGATAAATCAATCACCTTTGTGAATCGAAAGTTTAGATCTCCACCAACCAAAACTGTTAAACCAATAAAAACGCACAAGTGCGGGGAAGATGAAGAAACACTTAATGATGATCCGATCACAAAGAACCCCGTTGATGATAAGAAATTAGATGAACCCGTTTTTAACAGTTCAACGAAGAAACTTTATAAACGGATTCACGATGCTAAGATTAAGGGAAACTTTAAGTTATGTAACCGATTAATATCCAATTTATCGCCAAAAGAAAAGGCGATGTTAGTTGAATATGTGAAAGTTATGGAGGAAATCAACAAATGGATTGAAGTAAAAGTCAGAGATATACAAGTTGTTGATGATCCAATTGAAAATAACGTTAATCACAATTTCAACTAAGTATGGGGAGGTTCGAATATTTTTAGGGTAATATGTATTTCTATTAGAGTTAGATTTTTTGTTTTCGTGTAGTTCTCAAGAATGGAATCCGAATGGTCTTTCCCTAGCAGACCCTAAAGAACTAGTCTTCTCCCCCCATTCTGAATTTTTTTTTTTTTTTAGATTTTACGAGATGAAGACTTCCTGTGAACTAAACCATGGTCTAATGCTACACGCTTTGATCACTAAACGTAATAATGACACCCTTCCAAGTGAAATAGTATCATTAATCAGAGGTAAATTGGACGGAGTAAGAAAAGAATCCAGGAACGAAAATAATAAGTTACAGTTTGGTAAAGGAAAATCAAAATCCGCAGCGAAAAGAAGAGCACGACACCTTGAAAGATGTCACAAATGCGGAAAATGGTCACACGAAGGAAAATGTTTGACGAATCAGACATATTCCAATATCGAATTCGTTACTTTATGCAGAGATGGACCGTTCATATGTTTCGAAGAAAAAACGTTGAATGCTCGAGGTTACGCCTATGTAGCTATGGAAAACCAATTAGTCCGACTATCTTATGAGTGGGCTAAAGCAGGTCACTAAGAATTCTATTTCACAGGTAAGTATGTACAGTTTTTATTTTTATTTTTATTGCTTTTAACCTTTTGATAATAAACGCTAAATAGTTCGCTATAAAGTATTAAATTGGTATTTAATAAAATTAGGTTTTGCGACCGAAATTATTGATATCATACAAAAATTTATTACATCACTGCGAAATTTACCGTTTATTCTTAAGGTATAAATATCTTTAATCAATCAACCCAAAATATTTCAGAAATTCGTCAGGAGTAAAACTAGGTAAAATAGCCGAAATTACTTTACCGAAAAGAGGAGCGTATATTTTTGATAATATTTGATTGATTAAAGTGGGATAAAAGACCAAAAAGATTTTTAATTTTATTTTTACTTTGTTTTTAAAATTTATATTAAATTATTAATGTAAACTTTTTAAAATCAATATATTTAAGTTTGTAAATATTTTAAACTACTATTTTTAATATAAGTTTGTAAAATTAAAAATATTAATTACATTTAAATGAATTTTTAATTTTATGCATTTTAAATTTAAGTTTAGTGTGAATTTAAAAACAAATATATACTTTATTTCACTAGGATAAAAATATGATTTTTAAAATTCGTCGTGAGTTGAAGACTAGGTCATTGAACCGAAATTGCTTTACCCGAGGGCGGGACGAGAAATTTTATTATCATTATTTTTAATCTTATTGATCTAAAGTATGCCAAAAACATTTAAAAAAAAGAAAATAAACGCCAATATGTTTGGAAACTTTGGTAAAATTTAATCATTTTTCTACGCTAATCACCCTCAATAATTTAAATTGTTACTGATTTCTTGCAAATGAGGGCATTGCAAGATCTTAAGTGTGGGAAGGGGTTAAATTCTTTCGGATTTTTAAAATTTTTAACTTAAACACTTTGTTACCATTAAAAATACTAGTAACGCAGTAGTTGTATTAGAATCTAATGCTCTCTGATAATAAAGAACAGCCCTAGTCTTATATACTGACTACCCAATTCTAGTAAAAATTTTCAAAATTTTCAATTAAATGAACTCAAAATCATGTTTATACATATTTATGAACGATAAAACTAGGTATTAACACCGAAATTATTGTTACCTCAGAAAGGACATAAATTGAGAAACAAACCAAAATGTTAGAATTCATTTAAAATGGAATAGAGGACAATAAAAAGGCAAATAAAAGAAAATAAAAGCCAAGTGTGGGAAAAATTTACCAAGTTATTTAAAACATATATCACATATTTTTTTACAAATAACTGAAGATGTTTTTGCTTTGGACTAAACTAAAAAGTTTTACCCGATTTACTGTAAGAAAGATGGATCTACACGATGAATCAATTCCATCATTAAAAGGAAGTAAAGTCTTCCTAAAAAGACACGCGCTTCTTGATTTAGGTCATAAAGTTGTCGTCCAGACCAGCTGTAGGTTGACGAAAAATCTAGAAAAGTCATCACTAAAATCAGCAGGAAATCCACGGACCTCAGTGTAACGACCCGGAAATTTCCGACCAAATTTAAACTCTAATCTCTATATGGTTCCGACACGATAAGCAAAAACCCTAAAGTTGACCCGCACTTTTTCGATCGTTCTATACTCATAAGATTAATATTTACATAAATTAAACCTTACCAACATGATAAGCAATCTAAATTGTTGAGACTTATGTTTTCGAAAAGAGTTTTACACAACGTTTGACCGTCTAGTTTGACCGATGATATCACGAACTATACAATATATGATAATTATACGTTTGTGTATATATATGTATATATAAATATTTAACATGATCTAAGAATGTTTTAATATCTTATTTTGTATTAATAACAATAAGTTATAAGTATATTTTGAAACTACTAACTTAAGTTTTCAAAACGATAACCATACGTAACGTTATTTGACTTAAATACTTATGACCTATAATGTTTATACATATATCGTATAAGTAATGTATTTAATCACTTTTAAAGACTTAAATACATAAAACAATATAAGTATATTTACAAAAGATAGCTATATTTGAATCCTCGTTCCGTTTTCTCAAAGATTTCTATACGTATACCTAGGGTATATGTACCCGTATCATACGCAGCTTCTAGATGTATTTACTATTGGTATATACCAATAAAAATCTGCTCCTTAGCAGCCTTAAATGATTAAGAAACATGTGGAACCAACCATTTGTCAAGTAGCATGAATTATTTAGCAAGAAAACAAAGTTAGGTATTTTTTTTCCTTTATAACCTAAAAACGTTTTTATGCATGCACACCATTTCTTCACCCCATTTTCTCATACTTACACTTCCATTTCTCTCTCAAAATACTCTTAACTTCATACTTGATCATCTCCAAGCATTTTCCCCATCATTTAGCTTCAAAAACCTTACTTAAACACCATAAGAAAACCATACAAAAACACTTCAAGAAATCCTTCCAAGAACACAAACTTACTTCCAATCTTTCATCCAATTCCATCACCCTTTTGGTTCTAGCTTTTTACTCCTCTTTTACAGCAACCTTGTCCAAGGAACTTGAGGTAGTATCTATGTTCATAACCTTATTCGATTCATATATATATATAGCTATCATATTTTGTGGTATACAATTTTAACAACAAGAACATAGTTTGAAAGTTTTCAAACTTGTTTGCAAACTAAATAGATCCTTCTAACTTAACTTTTAAAATACTTCAAGACCTGTAATATAACTTAAATATATGCTAACTTAACAAGGTATAACTTGGTTTTTCAAAGAATATCTTAAAAACTGTTTTTACGACGTCGGAGTGCAACCGGGGACTGTTTTGGGTTGGATAATTAAAAACCATTTTAAACTTTGAATTGGAGGTTTATTTTCTGGAAAAATAATTTTTACTATGAATATGATAACACATAAAAATTTCATGATTTAATTCAAAGTATAAGTATTTTTAGAAAAATGGTCATTAAGTGTTATTTTTTTGTAACAAAAATGTTTAACTTCATAAGTTTCACTAAAGTTTCACCTATGCCGTGTGATTTTGAATACAAACCAAGGTATTTTCAGTTCATAGTCTTAAAGAGGGACTCGATCCAAGGAGATGGCAAGTTGAATCAATGAAAACGGATTTGTAACGAAGAAACTATGACCGAAACAAAATTGGTTATCCTAGACTTGTTTAACTTCGGGATTAATTGGGAAAAATTAAATAAATCACATATTTCTAAGATAACATGATATTTTATATATATGTACTTATAATTCAATTTTATATGGTTCAGGATCACCCGTAAACAACACGAGAAGATTAATCATAAGATCCCATGTTTGTACGCAACACGTCATTTGACAACACCGGTACTTTATGTACGCAACACGTCATTTGACAACACCGGTACCGTGGGTCAAGATTAATCTCGACCAATACATATACGATGGGGTTTTATTTATTTTGTTGGGGGTTTTATTTATTTCATTGCGGGTATATTAAACATCTAAAAATGAACCATTAAAATTGAATTACTAACAACGAGCTGCTAACTACGGACTAAGGAATTATTCAAAGTATTAAAAGTATAACAAGTATATATATGTGACGTTTGTTTAAAAAGAAAAGGTATTGATATATTATATATGGATAGGTTCGTGATATCAACCGGAGACCAAGTCAAATTATATATATCTTCAAGACGAAAGTGAGTATATAGTCCCACTTTTAAACTCTAAATATTTCGGGATGAGAATACATGTATTTTATGTTTTACGTTATGGACACAAGTAACTGAAAAATATATTCTACGTTGAGTTGTACCACTGGCATACTTCCCTGTAGCTTGGTAACTAATATTTACAGCGGTATTGTAAACGCGAATCCTGTTGATAGATCTATCGGGCCTGACAACCCCAACCGGACTGGACGACCAGTATTCAACGGTTGCACAGTACTTCGTTTCGTGACTACACTTGGTACAGTGTAGTAAGATTTCATATTAAAGGGAATATGCGACGTGATTAATTGTTAAGTATGGTTACCAAGTGCTCAACCACTTAGAATATTTTTATTAAAATGTTTATATATGAAATCTTGTGGTCTATATTTATATCGCTGTCGACATTAAACCTATATCTCACCAACTTTATGTTGACATTTTAAAGCATGTTATTCTCAGGTATGAATTAAGTCTTCCGCTGTGCATTATCTCGTACTAAGGATACTACTTGAGGCCATCAAGGACTTATATCATAAGGCGTTGCATTCGAGTCATTGAAGTTCATAGAGACTATTATTAAGTAAATGGCGGTTTAGGTCATTTGAATATTATGAAATGTCAGGCGAATATGTCAATTATGGATGTAACTATAGATTGCCTTTTAAGAATAAATGAAACGTTTGTAAGATGTATCATATAGAGGGCAAGTACCTCGTAATGTTATCAACTATTGTAATTCGTTTGTAATCAATATGGACAACGTCCGGATGATTAGTTTCGGATCCTTTCAGTTGGTATCAGAGCGTTGGTCTTAGAGAACCAGGCCTTGCATTAGTGTGTCTAACTAGTAGTTGTTAGGATACATTAAGTGAGTCTGGACTTTGACCGTGTCTGCCTGTCAAAAGTTTTGCTTATCAATCCTAGTCGGAAATCATCTGCTTATCATCCTTAGGGAACTGCCTGCTTATCATTCTTAAGTCTAGACACGTCTTACTGCATTTAGTGCATCGATAATGTATAGACAAAATTCATATCCTAGCGTATCTGTTACTATAGACATTGCCTGACGTATTTCAAAGATTCTCCGTAATTCATGGGATTTTGATATTATATATACATATGTAAATTATGTATTGAAGAGTACCAAACCCAACTCCTATAATCTATTCCAAACCAAAAATTCATTTCTCCGACCATACAAGATGGATTCTTCATCCAGCTCAAATTCCTCCGACTTCGATAGCTTCGCCGATATGGATTTCCATTCGAGCTCCGAGAACAGCGTTACCGGAATGGATCAACCAATTTCCCATCATCTATTCTGGATGAATTGGGGATGGGTTCGTAATATACTAAATTTCTGGAGGCAAGAAGAAGGTGATCCATTCCATCCACCAAATTGTCCTTTTAACGATGAACTTGAAGCACTTACCGGCGAACCTATTCGAAACACCATTTTCTCGCTCATTTCTAGAGTATCTCGTCATGATTACATACTATCCCATATTTCAAATCTTGTTCATTCGCTCGTTCCAACCGTCAATCATCCCGGTATAATAGAAGAAGTCAACGAACTCCGTGCTCGGGTAGTGGTTTTGGAGAATATGGTGCGAAGGTTACAAACACCAACAGCAGCACCAGCAGCATAATCCGTACTAACATCGTCAACGCCGACAGTACCTTTATCACCCCAAACACAACCGCGCCTTAAATCTCAACATCACAATCTGTATCTCGAATATCAACATCACACGACTCAATATCTGTACTTCGAGTATGATCTTCGTTCTATATATCGTTCTACATCGATTATCTTCGCTTTACGTATCGTATGACGATTATGTAATTTCTAAAGTCTTAGAGATTATGTAATCTAGAATTAACGATAAATCAAATGAGTTTAATATCTTATTGACTCATTAAATCTATGATTATCTCGGAAGAAAATATATATGCAAGTATATTTTCATAAAGATAGTAATTAAAAATTCCTTCGTACAAACTATTAATGATGAAAATATTTTAACAGGTGGGTAGTATCCGAGGAATATTTAGAATTCACATTAATAAGTTATATTGTACATTCTTGAATCTGATTCAACGGTTATCTATTATCTTACTTACAACCACCGATATTCGTATCCGCTCACCCCAGAATAACCATTTTCAATCAAATTTCATATTCGGATTTTGACCTACCAGAATCCAACAAGTGGCATAAAGAAGAAAACATTGGACAAAATAAAAAAAAATTGTTAGAAACACACGATTTAACTAATTAAAAATCTATTAAGGATTCCACGCTAACTGTTCCGGCTAACTCTGGACAATTAAAATGAATTAAAATGTTGATTGTAACATATGAAGCTAAACAATTCTTCAAGCTTGCCACTTGATTTTATCTTAAACCTCATTCGTAACTTGACGATTACAATTCGCATTCAAATCCTTTCATGATTCCTGAAAACACCTCGACCGAGAAGTTGAACCCGCCGCACCTCGCCTACGGAATGAAGATTTATACATACAGTTATACACCTGAAGAACTCTCGAACCCAAATTCATAATTTAACACATAACGTATTGAATCCTTTGCCATTTATTAGCAAGAACAACCCTACAATTCCTTTTCAAGAAGCTAATTTTGTCACAGCTCCACTTCGACTTTTCAGTGAGATTATTTCTATTATAATCATGATATTTATACCTTGTCCTTTCGCCGTCATTACCGGAAAACCTTTTATATCCCTCGACAACATCAACAGGTGCACCAGCAGATCGTTATCCTTTTGGCGAAATCAACAATCATTATTTTGAAAATCTCGCGGAACTTCTTCCATCATATCTATAATGTCTATCCCTAAGAATTTCATAATCTGAACGTGAAGTTTCTGAAAAACACCCGGGACTATGAAATAGTTCTTGAAATGCTAACGAAGCAGCAAAAACTGTAAACGACTTTAACGGTCAAAAGTTTGATGACAAAGAATAGTAAGGTGGTAAAGCTGGAAAAAAAAAAGTTTGGAACTAGAAAACGGATGAAGGAAAGTATGAAAGAGGCTGTGGATAAATCACAGGGACTGAACCTGCTCTCAAAGAATACAAACGATTCCGTACCTCCTGAAACCGTCAGTAAGAACCCTACTCTTTATTCAAAACCTTGCCCGGATGATATTTTTCATCATCATCTTATCTTAGATATTATAAGATATCTTCATATCATTCGTTATACATATTTTTCATATTTCTGGAGATATTTTTACAACTATTCCTATCTGCGATCATTTATCTCTCCGTAACATCTGCGTTACAATATAAAAGAAACTGTGTTAATTTCTAAATTCTGAAACCTCCGAGATTAAAATATAAATGATTTGAAGTAGTGTTGGGAACTGATGCATGAATTAGTATAATATAATGAAACTTGATCAACTTTATTATATTACAGTAAGTCATGTTAAGTTTCTAATGGAATGTGATGATTCACAGTACCGTCATCATGTGCCATGTTACACGGCTCTTACATTCTATCAAGTCTCCAAACATATTAGAACGTATCGCCTTGATAGTTCTATTTTTCCGGAATATTCGAGTAATTTAACGAATCAAGATCGTGTCATTACAATTTCATTCTAAAACCAATAGCTAGGTTCATTCCAAATTTCCTACCTACGAATTTCGGACCATTGTTCGCTTGGCTCGAGGACGGGAAGAAGAAACGAAGGGACAAAACCTCAGAATAGAAATAGGAACATAAACCACAGCAAATAAGAGAGAGCATTAACTGTGGATGACAATGATTTTAAGGGACGGGAGTAGGAACATCGAAATATAAGGGAAGGTATAAAACCTAACAACAACCCCGAAACTACAAACCGTGCATATCAATACGTATTGCAACGTAAAGGCACGGGAGAATTAAAAACATTATAATTCCAAGGAAAGGATAAAAGAGAATAGATTCTTCTGGTGATAGATGAAAAAGAAGAATGAAAGATATGAAAGTTAGAAATATAACAAGGATTAGAATGGGATGGAGCATATTAGCGAATGTCTTAAAGTAGGAACTAAAGAGAAAGAATAGAAGATGTGGGAAGAAAGAAAGGGAAGGAGGTAAATTTATAGTGAAATATTCGACAAAGAAATCAAAACAGATTGCCGCGTTAAATCAAAGAAGATCCTGATCGCCGCAAAACTAAATCTTATTACATAAGATTTTCTTTAAAACCCTTAAATCCCAGAAATCGATCATAATCACGTCATCGGTTACAACAATTCTATATTTACTCATTTCACTCTTTTGTGATAGCTTCGCTCGTGCGTCTCACATAACCGAATCGTTTTATCTAAATCTTTCAATAATGATAAAATTTAATTATTACCTCATATTCGTCATGAAAACATTCCTATTGTTATTTATGACAACCTCTACCAAATTTCGAGGACGAAATTTCTTTAACGGGTGGGTACTGTAACGACCCGGAAATTTCCGACCAAATTTAAACTCTAATCTCTATATGGTTCCGACACGATAAGCAAAAACCCTAAAGTTGACCCGCACTTTTTCGATCGTTCTATACTCATAAGATTAATATTTACATAAATTAAACCTTACCAACATGATAAGCAATCTAAATTGTTGAGACTTATGTTTTCGAAAAGAGTTTTTCACAACGTTTGACCGTCTAGTTTGACCGATGATATCACGAACTATACAATATATGATAATTATACGTTTGTGTATATATATGTATATATACATATTTAACATGATCTAAGAATGTTTTAATATCTCATTTTGTATTAATAACAATAAGTTATAAGTATATTTTGAAACTACTAACTTAAGTTTTCAAAACGATAACCATACGTAACGTTATTTGACTTAAATACTTATGACCTATAATGTTTATACATATATCGTATAAGTAATGTATTTAATCACTTTTAAAGACTTAAATACATAAAACAATATAAGTATATTTACAAAAGATAGCTATATTTGAATCCTCGTTCCGTTTTCTCAAAGATTTCTATACGTATACCTAGGGTATATGTACCCGTATCATACGCAGCTTCTAGATGTATTTACTATTGGTATATACCAATAAAAATCTGCTCCTTAGCAGCCTTAAATGATTAAGAAACATGTGGAACCAACTATTTGTCAAGTAGCATGAATTATTTAGCAAGAAAACAAAGTTAGGTATTTTTTTTCCTTTATAACCTAAAAACGTTTTTATGCATGCACACCATTTCTTCACCCCATTTTCTCATACTTACACTTCCATTTCTCTCTCAAAATACTCTTAACTTCATACTTGATCATCTCCAAGCATTTTCCCCATCATTTAGCTTCAAAAACCTTACTTAAACACCATAAGAAAACCATACAAAAACACTTCAAGAAATCCTTCCAAGAACACAAACTTACTTCCAATCTTTCATCCAATTCCATCACCCTTTTGGTTCTAGCTTTTTACTCCTCTTTTACAGCAACCTTGTCCAAGGAACTTGAGGTAGTATCTATGTTCATAACCTTATTCGATTCATATATATATATATAGCTATCATATTTTGTGGTATACAATTTTAACAACAAGAACATAGTTTGAAAGTTTTCAAACTTGTTTGCAAACTAAATAGATCCTTCTAACTTAACTTTTAAAATACTTCAAGACCTGTAATATAACTTAAATATATGCTAACTTAACAAGGTATAACTTGGTTTTTCAAAGAATATCTTAAAAACTGTTTTTACGACGTCGGAGTGCAACCGGGGACTGTTTTGGGTTGGATAATTAAAAACCATTTTAAACTTTGAATTGGAGGTTTATTTTCTGGAAAAATAATTTTTACTATGAATATGATAACACATAAAAATTTCATGATTTAATTCAAAGTATAAGTATTTTTAGAAAAATGGTCATTAAGTGTTATTTTTTTGTAACAAAAATGTTTAACTTCATAAGTTTCACTAAAGTTTCACCTATGCCGTGTGATTTTGAATACAAACCAAGGTATTTTCAGTTCATAGTCTTAAAGAGGGACTCGATCCAAGGAGATGGCAAGTTGAATCAATGAAAACGGATTTGTAACGAAGAAACTATGACCGAAACAAAATTGGTTATCCTAGACTTGTTTAACTTCGGGATTAATTGGGAAAAATTAAATAAATCACATATTTCTAAGATAACATGATATTTTATATATATGTACTTATAATTCAATTTTATATGGTTCAGGATCACCCGTAAACAACACGAGAAGATTAATCATAAGATCCCATGTTTGTACGCAACACGTCATTTGACAACACCGGTACTTTATGTACGCAACACGTCATTTGACAACACCGGTACCGTGGATCAAGATTAATCTCGACCAATACATATACGATGGGGTTTTATTTATTTCGTTGGGGGTTTTATTTATTTCATTGCGGGTATATTAAACATCTAAAAATGAACCATTAAAATTGAATTACTAACAACGAGCTGCTAACTACGGACTAAGGAATTATTCAAAGTATTAAAAGTATAACAAGTATATATATGTGACGTTTGTTTAAAAAGAAAAGGTATTGATATATTATATATGGATAGGTTCGTGATATCAACCGGAGACCAAGTCAAATTATATATATCTTCAAGACGAAAGTGAGTATATAGTCCCACTTTTAAACTCTAAATATTTCGGGATGAGAATACATGTATTTTATGTTTTACGTTATGGACACAAGTAACTGAAAAATATATTCTACGTTGAGTTGTACCACTGGCATACTTCCCTGTAGCTTGGTAACTAATATTTACAGCGGTATTGTAAACGCGAATCCTGTTGATAGATCTTTCGGGCCTGACAACCCCAACCGGACTGGACGACCAGTATTCAACGGTTGCACAGTACTTCGTTTCGTGACTACACTTGGTACAGTGTAGTAAGATTTCATATTAAAGGGAATATGCGACGTGATTAATTGTTAAGTATGGTTACCAAGTGCTCAACCACTTAGAATATTTTTATTAAAATGTTTATATATGAAATCTTGTGGTCTATATTTATATCGCTGTCGACATTAAACCTATATCTCACCAACTTTATGTTGACATTTTAAAGCATGTTATTCTCAGGTATGAATTAAGTCTTCCGCTGTGCATTATCTCGTACTAAGGATACTACTTGAGGCCATCAAGGACTTATATCATAAGGCGTTGCATTCGAGTCATTGAAGTTCATAGAGACTATTATTAAGTAAATGGCGGTTTAGGTCATTTGAATATTATGAAATGTCAGGCGAATATGTCAATTATGGATGTAACTATAGATTGCCTTTTAAGAATAAATGCAACGTTTGTAAGATGTATCATATAGAGGGCAAGTACCTCGTAATGTTATCAACTATTGTAATTCGTTTGTAATCAATATGGACAACGTCTGGATGATTAGTTTCGGATCCTTTCACTCAGCATCAAACAGGGTCGCCAAGTGGTCAGACTTATCCTAACCATGAGAGGATCTGTCTCGTAAAATGGGGAGGACATCGTGCAAATTAGCTTGATAAGACTAATGAATCAGATCCCCAGAAAGGATAATCTCCTTAAAGATTAAAAATCAGCTTTAAGACTGATATTACTCAATCCTAGAGATTGATTTTAAAGATTGAGAATTACAAACTCATTAAATTCAATGATATCTAAACTCGAGCTTGAACGAGAAAATATTTTGATCAAAATTACAAACCGATTTGTTTTCTGAAAACCCATTTTCAATGCGTTCATTACCATTGAACGTAAAATCCTAGGAATTCACCTGGAATTCATTAGGTCACCTGAACCAAATCGGGTGTTAACCGTAAGAACGGTGGTTGCATAGCATGGTCGAAGACAGGACCTTGTGCCAGACCGAAAAACTATAGGGTGAGCTTTACTATTGCTCCTACAAAGGATAGTAATTGCATCCGATACGTTATAGACCATAATTAAAAGCATGTAAGGGGACATTGCCTTAACAGTTGCTTGTTCAACGCTTTCCTTTACAACCGGACGGTAGTTTATCGAAAGGTAATATACGGAACAAGTATACTGGACGTGTTGCTTTCCCAATACAAGGCTAGCAAGTGGGTGACACAAAACCGTCAGTTTTGAGCTAAAATTTTCAAATCTGAAACCCACCAAACCCACAAAAATATTTTACAAACACCGGTGAAGGGTTATTCTGGAAAACTTATCTAGGGTAAAAGCTAGATTCAATTTTCAAAAGATCAAATATTTTCATAAAGATCCAATTTCCTTAAAGGATCTAAATTTTCATAGTCATGTGGGACTGTAAGACACAACGTTACTACCATTGTTTATACCGCCGTATAGAAATCACTGATGTACAAAGTGTGAAAAATAAAGAAGTGATTCTAGTATTTTTATTTCAAGACTATATTGCTTGAGGACAAGCAACGCTCAAGTGTGGGAATATTTGATAATGCTAAAAACGATCACATATTTAATAGCATTATCCCTCAAGAAAGACAAGCTTTTAGTTGCAACTGTTCTATTTACAAGTGATATTCGTTTAAATAATAAAAGGTGAAGACAAAAGACTGATTCGACGAATTGAAGACGCAAACGACCAAAAAGCTCAAAAGTACAAAATACAATCAAAGTGGTTCCAATTATTGATGAGAAACGTCTCGAAATTACAAGAGTACAAGACGCGAAACGCAAAATACAAGATATTAAATTGTACGCAAGGACGTTCGAAAATCCGGAACCGGGACCAAAGTCAACTCTCAACGCTCGACGCGACGGACCAAAAACTTCAAGTCAACTATGCATAAGAATAAAATAATATATATAATTAGTTATATATATTATTATATAATATAATTTTACGCAGCCCACGTTTTGGATCTAATATGTGAGCTGTTTTCAGACCTCCACACTCGCGGTACTTTTGTGAAGGAAACCTCAGCACTCGCGGAACTCTACAGTGCAATGTGGGCCTATAAAAGCCATCAAATTCTGCACGAATTTTACATCTTTTTCTTATTTCTCTCATACGTAAGAGATATATATATATATATATATATATATATATATATATATATATATATATATATATATATATATATATATATATATATATATATATATATATATATATATATATATATTTATATTTTAATTTTAATTTTAATTTTAATTTCTAATAATAAGGGTATGTTAGCGAATGTTGTAAGGGTGTAAGTCGAATTTCTGTCCGTGTAACGCTACGCTATTTTTAATCACTGTAAGTTATGGTTAATGTTATTTTTAATTTAATGTCTCGTAGCTAAGTTATTATTATGCTTATTTAATGCCGAAGTAATCATGATGTTGGGCTAAATATTAAAATTGGGTAATTGGGCTTTGTACCATAATTGGGGTTTGGACAAAAGAACGACACTTGTGGAAATTAGACTATGGGCTATTAATGGGCTTTATATTAACTAAATGATACCTCGTTACTTTAATATATAGACTTATAATTTGACGTATTTATATATAACCACATACGCTTGACTGGGTACGGTGGGCGGGATATCTATAAATACCAATAAGTGTTCATTTTACCGGACACGGAATTGGATTAATAGTTAATAGACTTGTTGAAACAGGGGTGGATTACATTCAAGGGTAATTGGTGTAATTGTTAACAAAGTAGTAAAACCTTGGTTTACACGCAGTCGATAACCTGGTGTATTCATTAAACAAAGTATTAAGACCTTGTTACAATTCGAATCCCCAATTAGTTGGAATATTTGACTTCGGGAATAAGAATAATTTAACGAAGGCTTTCACACTTTATATTTATGACTGATGGACTATTATGGACAAATCCTTATGGACATATTAAATAATCCAGGACAAAGAACAATTAACCCATGGGAATAAACTAAAAATCAACACGTCAAACATCATGATTACGGAAGTTTAAATAAGCATAATTCCTTTATTTCATATATAATTTCCTTTATTTTCATATTTAATTGCACTTTTAATTATCGCACTTTTATTTATTGTCATTGTATTTAATTGCACTTTTAATTATCGTACTCTTTAATTATCGCAATTTTATTTTATCGCATTTTTTATCGCAATTTCATTATCGTTATTTACTTTACGCTTTAAATTAAGTTGTATTTATTTTTAGTATTTTACATTAGGTTTTAACTGCGACTTAAGTTTTAAAATCGATAAACCGGTCATTAAACGGTAAAACCCCCTTTTATAATAATAATAATACTACTTATATATATTTTAGTATTTTTACAAATATAGTTTTTAAAATTATAGCGTTAAGCTTGTTTAAGAGATCCCTATGGAACGAACCGGACTTACTAAAAACTACACTACTGTACGATTAGGTACACTGCCTATAAGTGTTGTAGCAAGGTTTAGGTATATCAATTCTATAAATAAATAAATATCTTGTGTAAAATTGTATCATATTTAATAGTATTTCCTTGTAAAAATTAATACTATTTCATATACCCCTCGCATAACACCAAGTACTAAAGCATCCGGTACTTTGGATGGGGTTTGTTAGGCCCAATAGATCTATCTTTAGGATTTGCGTCAATTAGGGTGTCTGTTCCCTAATTCTTAGATTACCAGACTTTATAAAAGGGGCATATTCGATTTCGATAATTCAACCACAGAATGTAGTTTCACGTACTTGTGTCTATTTTGTAAATCATTTATAAAACCTGCATGTATTCTCATCCCAAAAATATTAGATTTTAAAAGTGGGACTATAACTCACTTTCACAGATATTTCCTTCCTCGGAAATAAGACTTGGCCACGGATCGATTCACGAACCTATACAAATATGTACATATATATCAAAGTATGATCAAAATATAATTACAACCATTTTTATTATGTTTTAAAGATTTGAGTGTATTAAGTCAGCTGTCCTCGTTACAACTAGTTGTCCACAGTTAGATGTACAGAAATAAATTGATATATATATTATCTTGAATCAATCTACGACCCAGTGTATACACGTCTCAGGCTAGATCCCAACTCAAAGTATATATTTTTTTAGAAACAACCTCAACCCTGTATAGCTAACTCCAACATTAATGCATATAGAGTGTCTATGGTTATTCCAAATAATATATATACATGGGTCGATATGATATGTCAAAACATTTGCATACGTGTCTATGGTATCCCAAGATTACATAATATGTTAGAATACATATATAATACAATATAAGTTAGCTAGGATATGATTTGTATAGATTTGTTAAACATTTCCCGTAGCTAAAAAGATCAAAAATATCCAATCTTGTTTTACCCATAACTTCTTCATTTTAAATCCATTTTGAGTGAATCAAATTGCTATGGTTTCATATTGAACTCTATTTTATGAATCTAAACAGAAAAAGTATAGGTTTATAGTCGGAAATATAAGTTACAAGTCGTTTTTATAAAGGTAGTCATTTTAGTCGAAAAAACGACGTCTAGATGACCATTTTAGAAAACATACTTCCACTTTGAGTTTAACCTTGATTTTTAGATATAGTTTCATGTTCATATGAAAAATCATTTTCCCAGAAGAACAACTTTTAAATCAAAGTTTATCATAGTTTTTAATTATCCAAACTAAAACAGCCCCTGGTTTCACTACGACGGCGTATATCCGATTTTATGGTGTTCATCGTGTTTCCAGGTTTTAAATCATTAAGTTAGCATATCATATAGATATAGAACATGTGTTTAGTTGATTTTAAAATTCAAGTTAGAAGGATTAACTTTTGTTTGCGAACAAGTTTAGAATTAACTAAACTATGTTCTAGTGATTTCAAGTTTAAACCTTCGAATAAGATAGCGTTATATGTATGAATCGAATGATGTTATGAACATCATTACTACCTCAAGTTTTCTGGATAAAACTACTGGAAATGAGAAAAATGGATCTAGCTTCAAAGGATCCTTGGATGGCTTGAAAGTTCTTGAAACAAAATCATGACACCAAAACAGTTCAAGTAAGATTTTCACTCGAAATAAGATTGTTATAGTTGTAGAAATTGAATCAAAGTTTGAATATGAATATTACCTTGAATTAGAAAGATAACCTACTGTAAATAACAAAGGTTCCTTGATCTTAGATGATTACTTGGAATGGATTTGAAAGCTTGGAAGTAAACTTGCAAACTTGGAAGTATTCTTGATTTTTATGAAACTATACTTATGGAATTTATGAAGAACACTTAGAACTTGAAGATGGAACTTGAGAGAGATCAATTAGATGAAGAAAATTGAAGAATGAAAGTGTTTGTAGGTGTTTTTGGTCGTTGGTATATGGATTAGATATAAAGGATATATAATTTTGTTTTCATGTAAATAAGTCATGAAAGATTACTCATATTTTTGTAATTTTATGAGATATTTCATGCTAGTTGCCAAATGATGGTTCTCACATATGTTAGGTGACTCACATGGGCTACTAAGAGCTGATAATTGGAGTGTATATACCAATAGTACATACATCTAAAAGCTTTGTATTGTACGAGTACGAATACGGGTGTATACGAGTAGAATTGTTGATGAAACTGAACGAGGATGTAATTGTAAGCATTTTTATTAAGTAGAAGTATTTTAATAAGTATCATGAAGTCTTTCAAAATTGTTTGAATACATATTAAAACACTACATGTATATACATTTTAACTTAGTCGTTAAGTCATCGTTAGTCGTTACATGTAAATGTTGTTTTGAAACCTTTAGGTTAACGATCTTGTTAAATGTTGTTAACCCGTTGTTTATTGTATCAAATGAGATGTTAAATTGTTACATTATCATGATATTATAATATATAATATATCTTAGTATGAAATATATACAGTTAAATGTCGTTACAACGATAATCGTTACATATATGACTCGTTTCGAAATCATTAAGTTAGTAGTCTTATTTTTACATATGTAGTTCATTGTTAATACACTTAATGATATATTTACTTATCATTTAGCATAATTACCCAAGTGTAACAATATCTTAATATGATTCATATGTACCTAGTAAGACGTTGTTATAACGATAATCGTTATATATATCGTTTTCGAGTTTCTTAATTTAATAGACTCATTTTTATGTATATAACTCATTGTTAAAATACCAAATGAGATACTTACTTATAATAAAATCATGTTAACTATATATATAACCATATATATATGTCATCGTATAGTTTTTACAAGTTTTAACATTCGTGAATCACCGGTCAACTTGGGTGGTCAATTGTCTATATGAAACATATTTCAATTAATCAAGTCTTAACAAGTTTGATTGCTTAACACGTTGGAAACATTTAGTCATGTAAATATCAATCTCAATTAATATATATAAACATGGAAAAGTTCGGGTCACTACATCACCAACCTTTTGGTTGACACTTGAAAGCATGTTTATTCTCAGGTATGAAAGAAATCTTCCGCTGTGCATTTGCTCATATTAGAGATATTACTTGGAGTCATTCATGACATATTTCAAAAGACGTTGCATTCGAGTCGTTGAGTTCATCAAGAATATTACTAAGTCATTTATAGTTGGATATAGTATGAAATGGTATGCATGCCGTCAACTTTCGATGAAATAAAAGTTTGTCTTTTGAAAACGAATGCAATGTTTGTAAAATATATCATATAGAGGTCAAGTACCTCGCAATGTAACCAAATGTAATGTATTCGTCCAGATAGATTAGGACGGGTCGTCTCATCAATTAGGGGTCATTTACCTAATTCTTAGGCTACCAGACTTGAAGGGGCAATATTCGGTTTAATAATCCAACCATAGAATATAGTTTCGCGTACTTGTGTCTATTTTATAAAACATTTAGAAAGCTGCATGTATTCTCATCCCAAAAATATTAGATTTTAAAAATGAGGCTATAACTCACTTTCACAGATTTTTACTTCGTCGGGAAGTAAGACTTGGCCACTGATTGATTCACGAACCTATAACAAATATGTACATATATATCAAAGTATGTTCAAATTATAATTACAATATTTTTAATACGTTTTAATGTTTTAAGTTTATTAAGTCAGTTGTCCTCGTTAGTAACCTACAACTAGTTGTCCACAGTTAGATATACAGAAATAAATTGATATAAATTATCTTGAATCAATCCACAACCCAGTGTATACACGTCTCAGGCTAGATCACAACTCAAAGTATATATATTTTTGGAATCAACCTCAACCCTGTATAGCTAACTCAATCATTACTGCATATAGAGTGTCTATGGTTGTTCCAAATAATATATATACATGGGTCGATATGATATGTCAAGACATTTTCATACGTGTCTATGGTATCCCAAGATTACATAATATATTAGAATACATGTATAATAGAATATAAGTTAGCTAGGATATGATTTGTATAGATTTGTTACAAATTTAACGTAGCTACAACAAGCAAAAATTATCCAATATTGTTTTACCCATAACTTCTTCATTTTAAATCCGTTTTGAGTGATTCAAGTTGCTATGGTTTCATATTGAACTTAAGTTTATGAATCTAAACAGAAAAAGTACAAGTTTATAGTCGGAAATACAGGTTACAAGTCATTTTTGTAAAGGTAGTCATTTCAGTCGAAAGAACGACGTCTATATGACCATTTTGGAAAATATACTTCCACTTTGAGTTTAACCATGATTTTTTAGATATAGTTTCATGTTCATAAGAAAAATAATTTTCCCAGAAGAACAACTTTTAAATCAAAGTTTATCATAGTTTTTAATTAGCTAACCCAAAACAGCCCGCGGTGTTACTACGACGGCGTATATCCGGTTTTACGGTGTTTTTCGTGTTTTCAGGTTTTAAATCATTAAGTTAGCATATCATATAGATATATAACATGTGTTTTGTTGATTTTAAAAGTCAAGTTAGAAGGATTAACTTTTGTTTGTGAACAAGTTTAGAATTAACTAAACTATGTTCTAGTGATTACAAGTTTAAACCTTCGAATAAGGTAGTTTTATATATATGAATCGAATGATGTTATGAACATAATTACTACCTCAGGTTTTGTGGATAAACCTACTGGAATTGAGAAAAATAGTTCTAGCTTCAAAGGATCCTTGGATGGCTTGAAAGTTCTTGAAGCAAAATCATGACACGAAAACAAGTTCAAGTAAGATTTCCACTCGAAATAAGATTGTTAAAGTTATAGAAATTGAATCAAAGTTTGAATATGAGTATTACCTTATATTAGAAAGATATATTACTGTAAATAAGAAAGATTTCTTGAGGTTGGATGATCACTCAAAGTGGATTTGCAAGATTGTAAGTAAGTTAGCAAACTTGGAAGTGTTGTTGGTGTGTTCTTGAGTAGTTGTTTTATAACTTGGTTTATGTATGGATTTATGAACTAGATTGAGCTAGATTTTGTTGAAGATGATGAAGAACACTTAGAACAAAGGAAGAACACTTGAGAGAGAGTAGTTTGATACAAAAAAATTGCAAAGTGAATGTGTTTGTGAGGTACCTCATTCACGTGAATATGGAGTCTCCATATAGGCTCCATTAGTTTGTATTTTTGTTAGATATTTCATGCTAGATGTTAAATGATGGTTCCCACATGGTTAGGTGACTCACATGGGCTGCTAAGAGCTGATCATTGGAGTGTATATACCAATAGTAAATATATTTAGAAGCTGTGTATTGTAAGAGTACAAATACGAGTGTATACGAGTAGAATTGTTGATAAAAATGAATGAGGATGTAATTGTAAGCATTTTTGTTAAGTAGAAGTACTTTGATAAGTGTCTTGAAGTCTTTCAAAAGTGTATGAATACCTATTAAAACACTACATGTATATACATTTTAACTGAGTCGTTAAGTCATCGTTAGTCGTTACATGTAAGTGTTGTTTTGAAACCTTTAGGTTAACGATCTTGTTAAATGTTGTTAACCCATTATTTATTATATCAAATGAGATATTAAGTTATTATATTGTCATGATATTATGATGTATTAATATATCTTAATATGATATATATACATTTAAATGTCGTTACAACGATAATCGTTACATATATGTCTCGTTTCGAAATCCTTAAGTTAGTAGTCTTGTTTTTACATATGTAGTTATTGTTAATACACTTAATGATATGTTTAATTATCATTTAACATGTTTATATATAGTGTATCAATATCTTATAATGATTCATATGTAATTAGTAAGACGTTGTTATAACGATAATCGTTATATATACCGTTTTCAAGTTTCTTAATTCAATAGTCTCATTTTTATGTATATAACTCATTGTTAAAATACTTAATGAGGTACATACTTATCATAATATCATGATAACTATATATATATCCATATGTATGTCATCATATAGTTTTTACAAGTTTTAACGTTCGTGAATCGCCGGTCAACTTGGGTGGTCAATTGTCTATATAAAACCTATTTCAATTAATCAAGTCTTAACAAGTTTGATTGCTTAACATGTTGAAAATACTTAATCATGTAAATATAAATTTCATTTAATATATATAAACATGGAAAAGTTCGGGTCACTACAGTACCTACCGTTAAATAAATTTCGTCCCGAAATTTTAAGCAGTTGGAGGTGTTGACGTATCATCCAGAAATAGGTGCGGGTATTTCTTCTTCATCTGATCTTCTCGTTCCCAGGTGAACTCGGGTCCTCTATGAGCATTCTATCGAACCTTAACAATTGGTATCTTGTTTTGCTTAAGTCTTTTAACCTCACGATCTATTATTTCGACGGGTTCTTCGATGAATTGAAGTTTTTCGTTGATTTGGATTTCGTCTAATGGAATAGTGAGATCTTCTTTAGCAAAACATTTCTTCAAATTCGAGATGTGAAAAGTGTAATGTACAGCCGCGAGTTGTTGAGGTAACTCAAGTCGGTAAGCTACTGGTCCGACACGATCAATAATCTTGAATGGTCCAATATACCTTGGATTTAATATCCCTCATTTACCAAATCGAACAACGCCTTTCCAAGGTGCAACTTTAAGCATGACCATCTCTCCAATTTCAAATTCTATATCTTTTCTTTTAATGTCAGCGTAGCTCTTTTGTCGACTTTGGGCGATTTTCAACTGTTGTTGAATTTGGATGATCTTCTCGGTAGTTTCTTGTATTATCTCCGGGCCCATAATCTGTTTATCCCCCACTTCACTCCAACAAATCGGAGACCTGCAATTTTTACCATAAAGTGCTTCAAACGGCGCCATCTCAATGCTTGAATGGTAGCTGTTGTTGTAGGAAAATTTTGCTAACGGTAGATGTCGATCCCAACTGTTTCCAAAATCAATAACACATGCTCGTAGCATGTCTTTAAGCGTTTGTATCATCCTTTCACTCTGCCCATCAGTTTGTGGATGATAGGCAGTACTCATGTCTAGACGAGTTCCTAATGCTTGCTGTAATGTCTGCCAGAATCTTGAAATAAATCTGTCATCCCTATCAGAGATAATAGAGATTGGTATTCCATGTCTGGAGATGACTTCCTTCAAATACAGTCGTGCTAACTTCTTTATCTTGTCATCTTCTCTTATTGGCAGGAAGTGTGCTGATTTGGTGAGACGATCAACTATTACTCAAATAGTATCAAAACCACTTGCAGTCCTTGGCAATTTAGTGATGAAATCAATGGTAATGTTTTCCCATTTCCATTCTGGGATTTCGGGTTGTTGAAGTAGACGTGATGGTTTCTGATGCTCCGCTTTGACCTTAGAACACGTCAAACATTCTCCTACGTATTTAGCAACATCGGCTTTCATACCCGGCCACCAAAAATATTTCTTGAGATCTTTGTACATCTTCCCCGTTCCAGGATATATTGAGTATCTGGTTTTATGAGCTTCTCTAAGTACCATTTCTCTCACATCTACAAATTTTGGTACCCAAATTCTTTCAGCCCTATACCGGGTTCCGGCTTCCCGAATTTTAAGATGCTTCTCCGATCCTTTGGGTATTTTATCCTTTAAGTTTCCCTCTTTTAAAACTCCTTGTTGCGCCTCCTTTATTTGAGTAGTAAGGTTATTGTGAATCATTATATTCATAGCTTTTACTCGAATGGGTTCTCTATCCTTTCTGCTCAAGGCGTCGGCTACCACATTTGCCTTCCCGGGTGGTAACGAATCTCGAAATCGTAATCATTTAATAACTCAATCCACCTACGCTGCCTCATGTTTAGTTGTTTCTGATTAAATATGTGTTGGAGACTTTTGTGATCGGTATATATAATACTTTTAACCCCATATAAGTAGTGCCTCCAAGTCTTTAATGCAAAAACAACCGCACCTAATTCCAAAACATGCGTCGTATAATTCTGCTCGTGAATCTTCAATTGTCTAGACGCATAAGCAACTACCTTCATTCGTTGCATTAATACACAACCGAGACCTTGCTTTGAGGCGTCACAATATATCACAAAATCATCATTCCCTTCACGTAATGACAATATAGGTGTCGTAGTTAACTTTTTCTTCAATAATTGAAACGCTTTCTCCTGCTCATCCTTCCATTCAAATTTCTTCCCTTTATGCGTTAATGTAGTCAAGGGTTTTGCTATTTTGGAAAAATCTTGGATGAATCTTCTGTAGTAACCAGCCAATCCTAAAAATTGACGTATATGCTTCAGAGTTTTCGGGATTTCCCACTTTTCAACGGTTTCAATCTTTGCCGGATCTACCTGAATACCTTCTTTATTCACTATGTGACCGAGAAATTGGACTTCTTCCAACCAAAATGCACACTTTGAAAATTTAGCGTAAAGTTTTTCTTTCCTCAACAACTCTAGCACTTTTCTCATATGTTCTTCGTGCTCTTGATCATTCTTTGAGTAAATAAGTATGTCATTGATGAAAACAATGACAAACTTGTCAAGGTATGTCCACACACTCGGTTCATGAAGTCCATGAACACAGCTGGTGCGTTAGTCAACCCAAACGGCATAACCATAAACTCGTAATGACCGTAACGCGTTCTGAAAGCAGTCTTCGGAATATCATCCTCCTTCACCCGCATTTGATGATACCCAGAACGTAAATCAATCTTCGAATAAACTGACCAGCCTTGTAGTTGATCAAATAAGTCGTCGATTCTCGGTAGTGGATAACGGTTCTTGATGGTAAGTTTGTTCAACTCTTGGTAGTCGATACATAACCTAAATGTACCATCCTTCTTTTTAACAAACAAAACAGGAGCTTTCCATGGTGATGTACTTGGTCGTATAAAACCACACTCTAAAAGTTCTTGTAGTTGGTTTTGGAGTTCCTTCATTTCACTGGGTGGAGTCTGTATGGCGCACGAGCTATTGGTGCAGCTCCTGGTACAAGGTCTATTTGAAATTCAACGGATCGATGTGGGGGTAATCCCGGTAATTCTTTCAGAAATACATCGGGAAATTCTTTTGCTACAGGAACATCACTGATGTTCTTTTCTTCAGGTTTAACTTCCTCGATGTGTGCTAGAATGACGTAACAACCTTTTCTTATTAGTTTTTGCGCCTTCAAATTGTAGTGACCCGAACTTTTCCATGTTTATATATATTAACTCAGATTGATATTTATATGATTAAATGTTTCCAACATGTTAAGCAATCAAACTTGTTAAGACTTGATTAATTGAAATAGGTTTCATATAGACAATTGACCACCCAAGTTGACCGGTGATTCACGAACATTAAAACTTGTAAAAACTATATGATGACATATATATGGATATATATATAGTTAACATGATACTATGATAAGTAAACATATCATTAAGTATATTAACAATGAACTACATATGTAAAAACAAGACTACTAACTTAATGATTTTTAAACGAGACATATATGTAACGATTATCGTTGTAAAGACATTTAATGTATATATATCATATTAAGAGATATTCATACATGATAATATCATGATAATATAATAATTTAAAATCTCATTTGATATTATAAACAATGGGTTAACAACATTTAACAAGACCGTTAACCTAAAGGTTTAAAAACAACACTTACATGTAACGACTAACGATGACTTAACGACTCAGTTAAAATGTATATACATGTAGTGTTTTAATATGTATTTATACACTTTTGAAAGACTTCAATACACTTATCAAAATACTTCTACTTAACAAAAATGCTTACAATTACATCCTCTTTCAGTTTCATCAACAATTCTACTCGTATGCACCCGTATTCGTACTCGTACAATACACAGCTTTTAGATGTATGTACTATTGGTATATACACTCCAATGATCAGCTCTTAGCAGCCCATGTGAGTCACCTAACACATGTGGGAACCATCATTTGGCAACTAGCATGAAATATCTCATAAAATTACAAAAATATGAGTAATCATTCATGACTTATTTACATGAAAACAAAATTACATATCCTTGAGCAGGAAGGACAGAGAACCCATTCGAGTAAAATCTATGAATATAATGATTCATAATAACATTACTACTCAAATAAAGGAGGCGCAACAAGGAGTTTTAAAAGAGGGAAATTTAAAGGATGAAATACCCAAAGGATCGAAGAAGCATCTTAATATTCGGGAAGACGGAACCCGGTATAGGGCTGAAAGGATTTGGGTACCAAAATTTGGAGATATGAGAGAAATGGTACTTAGAGAAGCTCATAAAACCAGATACTCAATACATCCTGGAACGGGGAAGATGTACAAGGATCTCAAGAAACATTTTTGGTGGCCGGGTATGAAAGCCGATGTTGCTAAATACGTAGGAGAATGTTTGACGTGTTCTAAGGTCAAAGCTGAGCATCAGAAACCATCAGGTCTACTTCAACAACCCGAAATCCCGGAATGGAAATGGGAAAACATTACCATGGATTTCATTACTAAATTGCCAAGGACTGCAAGTGGTTTTGATACTATTTGGGTAATAGTTGATCGTCTCACCAAATCAGCACACTTCCTACCAATAAGAGAAGATGACAAGATGGAGAAGTTAGCACGACTGTATTTGAAGGAAGTCGTCTGCAGACATGGAATACCAATCTCTATTATCTCTGATAGGGATGGCAGATTTATTTCAAGATTCTGGCAAACATTACAGCAAGCATTAGGAACTCGTCTAGACATGAGTACTGCCTATCATCCACAAACTGATGGGCAGAGCGAAAGGACAATACAAATGCTTGAAGACATGCTACGAGCATGTGTTATTGATTTCGGAAACAGTTGGGATCGACATCTACCGTTAGCAGAATTTTCCTACAACAACAGCTACCATTCAAGCATTGAGATGGCGCCGTTTGAAGCACTTTATGGTAGAAAGTGCAGGTCTCCGATTTGTTGGAGTGAAGTGGGGGATAGACAGATTACGGGTCCGGAGATTATACAAGAAACTACCGAGAAGATCATCCAAATTCAACAACGGTTGAAAACCGCCCAAAGTCGACAAAAGAGCTACGCTGACATTAAAAGAAAAGATATAGAATTTGAAATTGGAGAGATGGTCATGCTTAAAGTTGCACCTTGGAAAGGCGTTGTTCGATTTGGTAAACGAGGGAAATTAAATCCAAGGTATATTGGACCATTCAAGATTATTGATCGTGTCGGAACAGTAGCTTACCGACTAGAATTACCTCAACAACTCGCGGCTGTACATAACACTTTCCACGTCTCGAATTTGAAGAAATGTTTTGCTAAAGAAGATCTCACTATTCCGTTAGATGAAATCCAAATCAACGAAAAACTTCAATTCATCGAAGAACCCGTCGAAATAATGGATAGTGAGGTTAAAAGACTTAAGCAAAACAAGATACCAATTGTTAAGGTTCGATGGAATGCTCGTAGAGGACCCGAGTTCACCTGGGAGCGTGAAGATCAGATAAAGAAGAAATACCCGCATCTATTTCCAGAAGATTCGTCAACACCTTCAACAGCTTAAAATTTCGGGACGAAATTTATTTAACGGGTAGGTACTGTAGTGACCCGAACTTTTCCATGTTTATATATATTAACTGAGATTGATATTTATATGATTAAATGTTTCCAACATGTTAAGCAATCAAACTTGTTAAGACTTGATTAATTGAAATAGGTTTCATATAGACAATTGACCACCCAAGTTGACCGGTGATTCACGAACATTAAAACTTGTAAAAACTATATGATGACATATATATGGATATATATATAGTTAACATGATACTATGATAAGTAAACATATCATTAAGTATATTAACAATGAACTACATATGTAAAAACAAGACTACTAACTTAATGATTTTTAAACGAGACATATATGTAACGATTATCGTTGTAAAGACATTTAATGTATATATATCATATTAAGAGATATTCATACATGATAATATCATGATAATATAATAATTTAAAATCTCATTTGATATTATAAACATTGGGTTAACAACATTTAACAAGACCGTTAACCTAAAGGTTTAAAAACAACACTTACATGTAACGACTAACGATGACTTAACGACTCAGTTAAAATGTATATACATGTAGTGTTTTAATATGTATTTATACACTTTTGAAAGACTTCAATACACTTATCAAAATACTACTACTTAACAAAAATGCTTACAATTACATCCTCGTTCAGTTTCATCAACAATTCTACTCGTATGCACCCGTATTCGTACTCGTACAATACACAGCTTTTAGATGTATGTACTATTGGTATATACACTCCAATGATCAGCTCTTAGCAGCCCATGTGAGTTACCTTACACATGTGGGAACCATCATTTGGCAACTAGCATGAAATATCTCATAAAATTACAAAAATATGAGTAATCATTCATGACTTATTTACATGAAAACAAAATTACATATCCTTTATATCTAATCCATACACCAACGACCAAAAACACCTACAAACACTTTCATTCTTCAATTTTCTTCATCTAATTGATCTCTCTAAAGTTCTATCTTCAAGTTCTAAGTGTTCTTCATAAATTCCAAAAGTTCTAGTTTCATAAAATCAAGAATACTTTCAAGTTTGCTAGCTCACTTCCAATCTTGTAAGGTGATCATCCAACCTCAAGAAATCTTTGTTTCTTACAGTAGGTTATCATTCTAATACAAGGTAATAATCATATTCAAACTTTGGTTCAATTTCTATAACTATAACAATCTTATTTCAAGTGATGATCTTACTTGAACTTGTTTTCGTGTCATGATTCTGCTTCAAGAACTTCGAGCCATCCAAGGATCCATTGAAGCTAGATCCATTTTTCTCTTTTCCAGTAGGTTTATCCAAGGAAATTAAGGTAGTAATGATGTTCATAACATCATTCGATTCATACATATAAAGCTATCTTATTCGAAGGTTTAAACTTGTAATCACTAGAACATAGTTTAGTTAATTCTAAACTTGTTCGCAAACAAAAGTTAATCCTTCTAACTTGACTTTTAAAATCAACTAAACACATGTTCTATATCTATATGATATGCTAACTTAATGATTTAAAACCTGGAAACACGAAAAACACCGTAAAACCGGATTTACGCCGTCGCAGTAACACCGCGGGCTGTTTTGGGTTAGTTAATTAAAAACTATGATAAACTTTGATTTAAAAGTTGTTATTCTGAGAAAATGATTTTTATTATGAACATGAAACTATATCCAAAAATTATGGTTAAACTCAAAGTGGAAGTATGTTTTCTAAAATGGTCATCTAGACGTCGTTCTTTCGACTGAAATGACTACCTTTACAAAAACGACTTGTAACTTATTTTTCCGACTATAAACCTATACTTTTTCTGTTTAGATTCATAAAATAGAGTTCAATATGAAACCATAGCAATTTGATTCACTCAAAACGGATTTAAAATGAAGAAGTTATGGGTAAAACAAGATTGGATAATTTTTCTCATTTTAGCTACGTGAAAATTGGTAACAAATCTATTCCAACCATAACTTAATCAACTTGTATTGTATATTATGTAATCTTGAGATACCATAGACACGTATACAATGTTTCGACCTATCATGTCGACACATCTATATATATTTCGGAACAACCATAGACACTCTATATGTGAATGTTGGAGTTAGCTATACAGGGTTGAGGTTGATTCCAAAATATATATAGTTTGAGTTGTGATCAATACTGAGATACGTATACACTGGGTCGTGGATTGATTCAAGATAATATTTATCGATTTATTTCTGTACATCTAACTGTGGACAACTAGTTATAGGTTACTAACGAGGACAGCTGACTTAATAAACTTAAAACATCAAAATATATTAAAAGTGTTGTAAATATATTTTGAACATACTTTAATATATATGTATATATTGTTATAGGTTCGTGAATCAACAGTGGCCAAGTCTTACTTCCCGACGAAGTAAAAATCTGTGAAAGTGAGTTATAGTCCCACTTTTAAAATCTAATATTTTTGGGATGAGAATACATGCAGGTTTTATAAATGATTTACAAAATAGACACAAGTACGTGAAACTACATTCTATGGTTGAATTATCGAAATCGAATATGCCCCTTTTTATTAAGTCTGGTAATCTAAGAATTAGGGAACAGACACCCTAATTGACGCGAATCCTAAAGATAGATCTATTGGGCCTAACAAACCCCATCCAAAGTACCGGATGCTTTAGTACTTCAAAATTTATATCATATCCGAAGGGTGTCCCGGAATGATGGGGATATTCTTATATATGCATCTTGTTATTGTCGGTTACCAGGTGTTCACCATATGAATGATTTTTATCTCTATGTATGGGATGTGTATTGAAATATGAAATCTTGTGGTCTATTATTATGATTTGATATATATAGGTTAAACCTATAACTCACCAACATTTTTGTTGACGTTTTAAGCATGTTTATTCTCATGTGATTATTAAGAGCTTCCGCTGTCGCATACTTAAATAAGGACGAGATTTGGAGTCCATGCTTGTATGATATTGTGTAAAAACTGCATTCAAGAAACTTATTTTGTTGTAACATATTTGTATTGTAAACCATTATGTAATGGTCGTGTGTAAACAGGATATTTTAGATTATCATTATTTGATAATCTACGTAAAGCTTTTTAAACCTTTATTGATGAAATAAAGGTTATGGTTTGTTTTAAAATGAATGCAGTCTTTGAAAAACGTCTCATATAGAGGTCAAAACCTCGCAATGAAATCAATTAATATGGAACGTTTTTAATCAATAAGAACGGGACATTTCAGTTGGTATCCGAGCGTTGGTCTTAGAGAACCAGAAAATTTGCATTAGTGTGTCTTATCGAGTTTGTTAGGATGCATTAGTGAGTCTGGACTTCGACCGTGTTTTCTTTAAAAATGATTGCTTAACATTTTTGTTGGAAACTATATATTTTTAACATATGAATATTATGTGATATATTAATCTCTTAACGTGTTTGATATTATGTGATAGATGTCTACCTCTAGAACAAGTCCCATTGACTCACCTAATAATAATGAAGAGTCAAATGTAAATTGGAATGATTTGTGGACTGATTCACAAGTTCCCGAAGAGGAACCGGAAGAAGAGTCGGAACCGGAAGAAGAATCGGAACCGGAAGAAGAATCGGAACCGGATGAAGAAATAGAACCGGTGGGGGAAATAATAAAACGGTTAATTAAAAGAAAATCCTCAACCAACCGACCAAAGTTAATTATGGTCAATGGTGTTTCCGCCAAGGAAGCAAAATATTGGGAGGATTACCAATTCTCCGATGAATCGGATTCCGACGAGAATTCCGATGATGTTATAGAAATTACCCCAACTGAATTTAAAAAGGCAAAAGAAAATAATAAGGGAAAGGGCATAAAAATAGAGAAATCTAATTCCAACCCCGATGAACTTTATATGTATCGTCAACCCCCGAAGTCCTTAAGTTGTAACAATGACCCGGGAACCTCTAAACCACCAGGTTTTTCTAAACCAATGTGGATAACGACGGCTCGTATTAGGGGAAAATCATATATCCCTAGAAACTTGGGAAAACGAACCAAAACCGAAGAAGAAGAAACAAGCGAGTCGGAATAAGATAGTTGTATTCATGTGGTGTAATATATGTAATGTAGTGTGCTTATGCTTTATGATATATGTAAAAATTGCTTGTATTAATAAGTATTTTTTTTATGAATCTAACTCTTGTCTATTTTACAGTATAAAAACGCAAAATGGATAGACAACCCAATATTTTAAGAGACCTACCCGGAGACATGATTGATGAAATCTTGTCTAGAGTCGGTCAGAATTCCTCGGCACAACTATTTAAGGCGAGATCAGTTTGTAAGACATTCGAAGAACGTTCCAAGAATGTCTTGGTTTATAAGAGACTTTCGTTTGAAAGATGGGGGATATCACATTGGGAAACCCATAAGTTACGATGTGTTTACTTTGACGCATATATTGCGGGGAACCCAAATGCTATTTTACGCAATGGGTTAAGAAATTATTTTGACTCAATATATCCGAATATTGGACTTCGTGATTTAGAAAAAGCGGCTAACATGCAACATAAAGAAGCATGTTATGCTTACGGATTAGTAATGTTCGCTTCTCACCAAAGTGAGAACAAGAACATCGGGCTACAACTATTAAACAAAACGTTCCCACAAGTGACGGAGTCGGTAATTGGGGTAAGAAATGAGGTTTTTAGATTGTTACGGGACTGTTGGACATTACGTAACCCTCGTCCCTTTGACGACGTTACAACACGCTGTCTTATCAACGGCCATAACGGTTATGTTGCACAAGACCAAGGATGGGAAGTAGTCCTAGTAAAACCAGAATGCATGACTTGTTTCTGGACGTATGAATTACGTGTCTTTATTGCCTTAGCTGAACGACTTGTGTACTAGCTAGAATTATCTTCACAACTATCTTGTATCAAAGTTATTGTGTGCTATATTTCATGCTTTATGTAAAATAAGCGGTATTGTAAGTTTGTAAAATATTGTATAAAAGTTTGAACGCGAAATATTATTATAATCAGTTTTTCATATAGAATTGTAGTAGTTGAATTGTATATTAGCTACTAAGTATGAACTTAACGGGTAGGTACTACCCGAATTTAAACTTATAAAACGCTAATATGAAGAAAAAGCTTTTATAAATGAGTTCATATTATGCTACGAAATACTATTAACTACTCTTAATATTCTGTATGATTAACTTGTTCCATTTAACTATTTTGAAGGAAATGGCACCGACTACTCGACACACCGTGAATATGAATGAAGAGGAATTCCGTACTTTTCTAGCTTCAAACATAGCCGCAGTACAGGCTGCGCTACATACCAACAATAACCTTGGATCTAGCAGTACAGGAAATCGTGTAGGATGCACCTACAAAGAATTCACTGCCTGCAAACCTTTGGAATTTGATGGAACCGAAGGACCGATCGGATTGAAACGGTGGACCGAGAAGGTTGAATCGGTGTTTGCCATAAGTAAGTGTACTGAAGAGGACAAAGTGAAGTACGCTACGCATACCTTCACAGGTTCTGCGTTAACATGGTGGAATACCTATCTAGAGCAAGTGGGACAAGATGATGCGTACGCACTACCGTGGTCAGCATTCAAGCACTTGATGAACGAGAAGTACCGTCCCAGAACCGAGGTCAATAAGCTCAAGACAGAACTTAGAGGGTTACGAACCCAAGGATTTGATATTACCACGTATGAAAGACGATTCACAGAATTGTGCCTATTGTGTCCGGGAGCATTCGATGATGAGGAAGAGAAGATCGACGCGTTTGTGAAGGGATTACCGGAAAGAATCCAAGAAGATATAAGTTCACACGAGCCCGCCTTCATACAACAGGCATGTAGAATGGCTCACAAACTAGTGAACCAGATTGAAGAAAGAATTAAAGAACAGACTGCTGAAGAGGCCAATGTGAAGCAAGTCAAAAGAAAGTGGGAGGAAAACGGTGATAAGAATCACCAATACAACAACAACAGCAATTACAACAATAATCGCAACAATTATCCCAACAATCGCAACATCAATCGCAACTACAACAAACGGCCCAACAACAACAACAACAACAACAACAACAACAGCAACTACAACAATCATCCCAACAACAATAATAACCGCAACAACAACAACAATCAGAAGCAGCTATGCCAAAGGTGTGAAAAGAATCACTCGGGGTTCTGCACCAAATTTTGCAAAGTGTAAAAGAAATGGTCATAGCGCGGCGAAGTGTGAGGTCTACGGACCAGGGGTTAATAGAACGAAAGGAACAAATGGTGTCGGAACGAGTAATGGCGGAGCAAGTAGTGTCGGAGCAAGTTATGCCAATGTAGTTTGTTATAAATGTGGAAAACCAGGCCACATTATTAGAAATTGCCCGAACCAGGAGAACACGAATGGACAAGGCCGTGGAAGAGTTTTCAATATTAATGTGGTAGAGGCACAGGAAGACCCGGAGCTTGTTACGGGTACGTTTCTTATTGACAATAAATCTGCTTACGTTTTATTTGATTCGGGTGCGGATAGAAGCTATATGAGTAGAGATTTTTGTGCTAAATTAAGTTGTCCATTGACGCCTTTGGATAGTAAATTTTTACTCGAATTAGCAAATGGTAAATTAATTTCAGCAGATAATATATGTCGGAATCGAGAAATTAAACTGGTTAGCGAAACATTTAAGATTGATTTGATACCAGTAGAGTTAGGGAGTTTTGATGTGATAATCGGTATGGACTGGTTGAAAGAAGTGAAAGCGGAGATCGTTTGTTACAAAAATGCAATTCGCATTATACGAGAAAAAGGAAAACCCTTAATGGTGTACGGAGAAAAGGGCAACACGAAGCTACATCTTATTAGTAATTTGAAGGCACAAAAACTAATAAGAAAAGGTTGCTATGCTATTCTAGCACACGTCGAGAAAGTACAAACTGAAGAAAAGAGCATCAATGATGTTCCCATTGCAAAAGAATTTCCCGATGTATTTCCGAAAGAATTACCGGGATTACCCCCACATCGATCCGTTGAATTTCAAATAGATCTTGTACCAGGAGCTGCACCAATAGCTCGTGCTCCTTACAGACTCGCACCCAGCGAGATGAAAGAACTGCAAAGCCAATTACAAGAACTTTTAGAGCATGGTTTCATTCGACCAAGCACATCACCGTGGGGAGCTCCTGTTTTGTTTGTCAAGAAGAAAGATGGTACATTCAGGTTGTGTATCGACTACCGAGAGTTGAACAAACTTACCATCAAGAACCGCTACCCACTACCGAGAATCAACGACTTATTTGATCAACTACAAGGCTCGTCTGTTTATTCAAAGATTGACTTACGTTCCGGGTATCATCAAATGCGGGTGAAAGAAGATGATATTCCAAAGACTGCTTTCAGAACACGTTACGGTCATTACGAGTTTATGGTCATGCCGTTTGGTTTAACTAATGCACCAGCTGTGTTCATGGACCTTATGAACCGAGTGTGTGGACCATACCTTGACAAGTTTGTCATTGTTTTCATTGATGACATACTTATTTACTCAAAGAATGACCAAGAACACGGTGAACATTTGAGAAAGGTGTTAGAAGTATTGAGGAAGGAAGAATTGTACGCTAAGTTTTCAAAGTGTGCATTTTGGTTGGAAGAAGTTCAATTCCTCGGTCACATAGTGAACAAAGAAGGTATTAAGGTGGATCCGGCAAAGATAGAAACTGTTGAAAAGTGGGAAACCCCGAAAACTCCGAAACACATACGCCAGTTTTTAGGACTAGCTGGTTACTACAGAAGGTTCATCCAAGACTTTTCCAGAATAGCAAAACCCTTGACTGCATTAACGCATAAAGGGAAGAAATTTGAATGGAATGATGAACAAGAGAAAGCCTTTCAGTTATTGAAGAAAAAGCTAACTACGGCACCTATATTGTCATTGCCTGAAGGGAATGATGATTTTGTGATTTATTGTGATGCATCAAAGCAAGGTCTCGGTTGTGTATTAATGCAACGAACGAAGGTGATTGCTTATGCGTCTAGACAATTGAAGATTCACGAACAAAATTATACGACGCATGATTTGGAATTAGGCGCGGTTGTTTTTGCATTAAAGACTTGGAGGCACTACTTATATGGGGTCAAAAGTATTATATATACCGACCACAAAAGTCTTCAACACATATTTAATCAGAAACAACTAAATATGAGGCAGCGTAGGTGGATTGAATTATTGAATGATTACGACTTTGAGATTCGTTACCACCCGGGGAAGGCAAATGTGGTAGCCGATGCCTTGAGCAGGAAGGACAGAGAACCCATTCGAGTAAAATCTATGAATATAATGATTCATAATAACATTACTACTCAAATAAAGGAGGCGCAACAAGGAGTTTTAAAAGAGGGAAATTTAAAGGATGAAATACCCAAAGGATCGGAGAAGCATCTTAATATTAGGGAAGACGGAACCCGGTATAGGGCTGAAAGGATTTGGGTACCAAAATTTGGAGATATGAGAGAAATGGTACTTAGAGAAGCTCATAAAACCAGATACTCAATACATCCTGGAACGGGGAAGATGTACAAGGATCTCAAGAAACATTTTTGGTGGCCGGGTATGAAAGCCGATGTTGCTAAATACGTAGGAGAATGTTTGACGTGTTCTAAGGTTAAAGCTGAGCATCAGAAACCATCAGGTCTACTTCAACAACCCGAAATCCCGGAATGGAAATGGGAAAACATTACCATGGATTTCATCACTAAATTGCCAAGGACTGCAAGTGGTTTTGATACTATTTGGGTAATAGTTGATCGTCTCACCAAATCAGCACACTTCCTACCAATAAGAGAAGATGACAAGATGGAGAAGTTAGCACGACTGTATTTGAAGGAAGTCGTCTCCAGACATGGAATACCAATCTCTATTATCTCTTATAGGGATGGCAGATTTATTTCAAGATTCTGGCAAACATTACAGCAAGCATTAGGAACTCGTCTAGACATGAGTACTGCCTATCATCCACAAACTGATGGGCAGAGCGAAAGGACGATACAAACGCTTGAAGACATGCTACGAGCATGTGTTATTGATTTCGAAAACAGTTGGGATCGACATCTACCGTTAGCAGAATTTTCCTACAACAACAGCTACCATTCAAGCATTGAGATGGCGCCGTTTGAAGCACTTTATGGTAGAAAGTGCAGGTCTCCGATTTGTTGGAGTGAAGTGGGGGATAGACAGATTACGGGTCCGGAGATTATACAAGAAACTACCGAGAAGATCATCCAAATTCAACAACGGTTGAAAACCGCCCAAAGTCGACAAAAGAGCTACGCTGACATTAAAAGAAAAGATATAGAATTTGAAATTGGAGAGATGGTCATGCTTAAAGTTGCACCTTGGAAAGGCGTTGTTCGATTTGGTAAACGAGGGAAATTAAATCCAAGGTATATTGGACCATTCAAGATTATTGATCGTGTCGGAACAGTAGCTTACCGACTAGAATTACCTCAACAACTCGCGGCTGTACATAACACTTTCCACGTCTCGAATTTAAAGAAATGTTTTGCTAAAGAAGATCTCACTATTCCGTTAGATGAAATCCAAATCAACGAAAAACTTCAATTCATCGAAGAACCCGTCGAAATAATGGATCGTGAGGTTAAAAGACTTAAGCAAAACAAGATACCAATTGTTAAGGTTCGATGGAATGCTCGTAGAGGACCCGAGTTCACCTGGGAGCGTGAAGATCAGATGAAGAAGAAATACCCGCATCTATTTCCAGAAGATTCGTCAACACCTTCAACAGCTTAAAATTTCGGGACGAAATTTATTTAACGGGTAGGTACTGTAGTGACCCGAACTTTTCCATGTTTATATATATTAACTGAGATTGATATTTATATGATTAAATGTTTCCAACATGTTAAGCAATCAAACTTGTTAAGACTTGATTAATTGAAATAGGTTTCATATAGACAATTGACCCCCCAAGTTGACCGGTGATTCACGAACGTTAAAACTTGTAAAAACTATATGATGACATATATATGGATATATATATAGTTAACATGATACTATGATAATTAAACATATCATTAAGTATATTAACAATGAACTACATATGTAAAAACAAGACTACTAACTTAATGATTTTTAAACGAGACATATATGTAACGATTATCGTTGTAAAGACATTTAATGTATATATATCATATTAAGAGATATTCATACATGATAATATCATGATAATATAATAATTTAAAATCTCATTTGATATTATAAACATTGGGTTAAAAACATTTAACAAGACCGTTAACCTAAAGGTTTAAAAACAACACTTACATGTAACGACTAACGATGACTTAACGACTCAGTTAAAATGTATATACATGTAGTGTTTTAATATGTATTTATACACTTTTGAAAGACTTCAATACACTTATCAAAATACTTCTACTTAACAAAAATTCTTACAATTACATCCTCGTTCAGTTTCATCAACAATTCTACTCGTATGCACCCGTATTCGTACTCGTACAATACACAGCTTTTAGATGTATGTACTATTGGTATATACACTCCAATGATCAGCTCTTAGCAGCCCATGTGAGTTACCTTACATATGTGGGAACCATCATTTGGCAACTAGCATGAAATATCTCATAAAATTACAAAAATATGAGTAATCATTCATGACTTATTTACATGAAAACAAAATTACATATCCTTTATATCTAATCCATACACCAACGACCAAAAACACCTACAAACACTTTCATTCTTCAATTTTCTTCATCTAATTGATCTCTCTCAAGTTCTATCTTCAAGTTCTAAGTGTTCTTCATAAATTCCAAAAGTTCTAGTTTCATAAAATCAAGAATACTTTCAAGTTTGCTAGCTCACTTCCAATCTTGTAAGGTGATCATCCAACCTCAAGAAATCTTTGTTTCTTACAGTAGGTTATCATTCTAATACAAGGTAATAATCATATTCAAACTTTGGTTCAATTTCTATAACTATAACAATCTTATTTCAAGTGATGATCTTACTTGAACTTGTTTTCGTGTCATGATTCTGCTTCAAGAACTTCGAGCCATCCAAGGATCCATTGAAGCTAGATCCATTTTTCTCTTTTTCAGTAGGTTTATCCAAGGAAATTAAGGTAGTAATGATGTTCATAGCATCATTCGATTCATACATATAAAGCTATCTTATTCGAAGTTTTAAACTTGTAATCACTAGAACATAGTTTAGTTAATTCTAAACTTGTTCGCAAACAAAAGTTAATCCTTCTAACTTGACTTTTAAAATCAACTAAACACATGTTCTATATCTATATGATATGCTAACTTAATGATTTAAAACCTGGAAACACGAAAAACACCGTAAAACCGGATTTACGCCGTCGCAGTAACACCGCGGGCTGTTTTGGGTTAGTTAATTAAAAACTATGATAAACTTTGATTTAAAAGTTGTTATTCTGAGAAAATGATTTTTATTATGAACATGAAACTATATCCAAAAATTATGGTTAAACTCAAAGTGGAAGTATGTTTTCTAAAATGGTCATCTAGACGTCGTTCTTTCGACTGAAATGACTACCTTTACAAAAACGACTTGTAACTTATTTTTCCGACTATAAACCTATACTTTTTCTGTTTAGATTCATAAAATAGAGTTCAATATGAAACCATAGCAATTTGATTCACTCAAAACGGATTTAAAATGAAGAAGCTATGGGTAAAACAAGATTGGATAATTTTTCTCATTTTAGCTACGTGAAAATTGGTAACAAATCTATTCCAACCATAACTTAATCAACTTGTATTGTATATTATGTAATCTTGAGATACCATAGACACGTATACAATGTTTCGACCTATCATGTCGACACATCTATATATATTTCGGAACAACCATAGACACTCTATATGTGAATGTTGGAGTTAGCTATACAGGGTTGAGGTTGATTCCAAAATATATATAGTTTGAGTTGTGATCAATACTGAGATACGTATACACTGGGTCGTGGATTGATTCAAGATAATATTTATCGATTTATTTCTGTACATCTAACTGTGGACAACTAGTTATAGGTTACTAACGAGGACAGCTGACTTAATAAACTTAAAACATCAAAATATATTAAAAGTGTTGTAAATATATTTTGAACATACTTTAATATATATGTATATATTGTTATAGGTTCGTGAATCAACAGTGGCCAAGTCTTACTTCCCGACGAAGTAAAAATCTGTGAAAGTGAGTTATAGTCCCACTTTTAAAATCTAATATTTTTGGGATGAGAATACATGCAGGTTTTATAAATGATTTACAAAATAGACACAAGTACGTGAAACTACATTCTATGGTTGAATTATCGAAATCGAATATGCCCCTTTTTATTAAGTCTGGTAATCTAAGAATTAGGGAACAGACACCCTAATTGACGCGAATCCTAAAGATAGATCTATTGGGCCTAACAAACCCCATCCAAAGTACCGGATGCTTTAGTACTTCGAAATTTATATCATATCCGAAGGGTGTCCCGGAATGATGGGGATATTCTTATATATGCATCTTGTTATTGTCGGTTACCAGGTGTTCACCATATGAATGATTTTTATCTCTATGTATGGGATGTGTATTGAAATATGAAATCTTGTGGTCTATTATTATGATTTGATATATAGAGGTTAAACCTATAACTCACCAACATTTTTGTTGACGTTTTAAGCATGTTTATTCTCAGGTGATTATTAAGAGCTTCCGCTGTCGCATACTTAAATAAGGACGAGATTTGGAGTCCATGCTTGTATGATATTGTGTAAAAACTGCATTCAAGAAACTTATTTTGTTGTAACATATTTGTATTGTAAACCATTATGTAATGGTCGTGTGTAAACAGGATATTTTAGATTATCATTATTTGATAATCTACGTAAAGCTTTTTAAACCTTTATTGATGAAATAAAGGTTATGGTTTGTTTTAAAATGAATGCAGTCTTTGAAAAACGTCTCATATAGAGGTCAAAACCTCGCAACGAAATCAATTAATATGGAACGTTTTTAATCAATAAGAACGGGACATTTCACAAATTACTAATAAGATTTAACCTCGCGTTGCTCTTTTCTCCGTACACCATTAAGGGTTTTCCTTCTTTTCGTACAATGCGAATTGCATTTTTGTAACATACGATCTCTGCTCTATCCTTTTTCAACCAGTCCATGCCAATTATCACATCAAAACTTCCTAACTCTACTGGTATCAAATCAATCTTAAACGTTTCGCTAACCAGTTTAATTTCTCATTCCGACATATTTTATCTGCCGAAATTAATTTACCCTTTGCTAATTTGAGTAAAAATTTATTATTCATAGGCGTAAATGGACCACTTAATTTAGCACAAAAATCTCTACTCATATAGCTTCTATCTGCACCTGAATCAAATAAAACATAAGCAGATTTTTCATTAATAAGAAACGTACCCGAAACAAGCTCCGGGTCTTCTTGCGCTTCTGCCGTATTAATATTGAAAACTCTTCCGCGGCCATGTCCATTAGTATTCCCCTGATTTGGGCATTCGTTTCTGATATGACCCAGCTTCCCACATCCATAACAAATAATGGCGGTATTATTTGTTCCGACATTATTTGTTCCTTTATTCTTGTTAGCCATTGGTCCGTAAACTTCACACTTCGTCGTACCATGACCCTTTCTATTATACTTAGTACACGATGTCGTACAAAGCCCAGTTGGATGGTATCCTTCGCACCTCTGGCATGGTTTCTGCCTCTGGTTGTTATTGTTGGGATTGTTGTTGTTGCGGTTGTTGTTATTGTTAGAACGGTTATTGTAGTTGTTGTAGTTGTTGTTTGGATTGTTATTGTTGTTACGGTTAAAGTTGTGATTGTGGTGGTAGTTATTGCGTTTGTAATTGCGATTATTGTTGTCGTTGTTGTTATTGTATTGGTGACTCTTGCCACTGTTTTCTTCCCACTTTCTCTTGACTTATTTCGTGTTGGCTTCTTCAGTCGCTTGCTCTTTAATTCTCCCCTCAATCTGATTTATGAGTTTATGAGCCATTCGACTTGCCTTCTGTATGAAAGCGGGCTCGTGTGAACTCAAATCTTCTTGAATCCTTACTGGTAACCCTTTTACAAACGCGTCGATCTTCTCTTCTTCGTCTTCGAACACTCCCGGACACAATAGGCACAACTCTGTGAATCGTCGTTCATATGTGGTAATGTCGAACCTTGTGTTCGTAACTCTCTAAGTTCTACCTTAAGCTTATTGACTTCGTTTCTAGGATGGTACTGCTCGTTCATCAATTGCCATATATATATATATATATATATATATATATATATATATATATATATATATATATATATATATATATACCACGGTAGTGCATAAGCAGCATTTTGTCCTACCTATTCAAGATAGGTTTTCCACCACGTTAACGTAGTACCTGTGAAGGTATGCGTAGCGTACTTAACTTTGTCCTCTTTAGTACACTTACTTATGGCAAACACCGATTCGACTTTCTCGGTCCACCGTTTCAATCCAATTGGTCCTTCGGTTCCATCAAATTCCAAAGGTTTGCAGGCAGTGAATTCTTTGTAGGAGCATCCTACACGATTTCTTGTGAAATTAGTTCCACTGCTAGATCCAGAGTTATTGTTATTTTACATCGTAGCCTGTACTGCGGCTATATTTGCTGCAAGGAAAACACGAAAGTCTTCCTCGCTCATGTTCAAATTCTGACGAGTCGTCGGTGCCATTTCCTTCAAAAATAGCCCAAAAGAATTAAGTTAATCATATAGAATATTAGGAGTAGTCAATAGTATTTCGTAGCATAATATGAACTCATTTATAAAAGCTTTTTCTACATATTAGCGTTTTATAGTTTTAATTCGGGTAGTACCTACCCGTTAAGTTCATACTTAGTAGCTAATATACAATTTAACTACTACAATTCTATATGAAAAACTGATTATAATAATATTTCGCGTTCAAACTTTTATACAATATTTTACAAACTTACAATATCGCTATTATACATATAGGATGAAATATAGCACATAATAACTTTGCTACTCAGCAGCTATAAAGGAAATTCTAGTTAGTACGCAAGTTGTTCAGCAAAAGAATTAAAGACACGTAATTCATAAGTCCAGAAACAAGTCGTGCATTCTGGTTTTACTAAGACGACTTCCCATCCTTGGTCTTGTGGGAAGTAACCATTATGACCATTGGCTAGGCAGCATGTTATAATGTCGTCAAAAGGACGAGGGTTTCGTAATGTCCAACAGCCTCGTAATAATCTAAAAACCTTGTTTCTCACCCCACTACTGAATCCGTCACTTGTGGTTAGGTTTTATTTAAAAGTTGTAACCCGATGTTCTTTTTCTCACTTTGGTAAGAAGTGAACATCACTAACCCGTAAGTAGAACATGCTTCTTTATGTTGCATGTTAGAAGCTCTTTCTAACTCACGAAACCCTATGTTGGGATATGTTGAGTCAAAATAGGTTCTTAACCCATAGCGTAAAATTGCATTTGGGTTCCCCGCATTTAACGCTTTAAAGAAAACACGGCGTAACTTACGGTCTTCCCAATGTGATATACCCCACCTATAAAAGGAAAGCCTTTTATAAACTAAGGCATTTCTGGAAAGTCTTTCAAATATTTGACAAGTTAATTTCGCCATAACTAAATGTGCTGATGAATTCTGACCGACTCTAGACAAGATTTCCTCAATCATATCCTCTGGTAGGTCTTCTAAAATATTCGGTTGTCTACCCTTAACGTCCATTTTGTTTTTATACTGTAAAATAGACAAGGATAGATTCGTAAAAGATAATTAACAAACAATACAAACAATTTTTACATAGAACATAAAAGTACAAGCACACTACAATACATATAATACACAACATAATTACAACCCTCTAATCTGAATCACTGGTTTCTTCTTCTTCGGACTTGGTTCGTTTTCCTAATTTTCTAGGGATATATGGTGTTCCTCTAATACGATCCGTTGTTTTCCACAATGGTTTAGAAAAACCTGGTGGTTTAGAGGTTCCCGGGTTATTGTTACATTTTAGGAAATACGGATGTTGTCGATACATATAAAGTTCATCGGGGTTGGAATCAGGTTTCTCTATTTTTATACCTTTTCCCCTATTATTTTCTTTTGCTTTATTAAATTTGGTCGAGGTAATTTCTATAACATCATCGGAATCCTCATCGGGATCCGATTCATCGGAAAATTGTAATCTTTCCAAATTTTGCTTCCTTGGCGGAAACACCATTGACCATTTTTGACTTTGGTCCGTTGGTTGAGGATTTTCTTTTATTTAATCGATTTACTGTAGGTATCAATATTTCTTCCTCCGGAACCTCTTCTTCTTCCGGTTCCTCCTCTTCCGGTTCCTCCTCTTCCGGTTCCTCCTCTTCCAGTTCCTCTTCGGAAATTTGTGAATCTTCCCAATATATATTCGACTCTTCATTGTTATTAGGTGAGTCGATGGGATTTGTACTAGAGGTAGACATCTATCACACAATATCAAACATGTTAAGAGATTAATTTATCACATAATATTTACATGTTACAATTTGTAGTTTCCAACAAAAAAAAATATTAAGCAATCATTTTTAAAGAAAACACGGTCGAAGTCCAGACTCACTAATGCATCCTAACAAACTCGATAAGATACACTAATGCAAATTTTCTGGTTCTCTAAGAACCTCGCTCGGATACCAACTGAAATGTCCCGTTCATATTGATTATAAACGTTCCATATTAATTGATTTCGTTGCGAGGTTTTGACCTCTATATGAGACATTTTTAAAAGACTGCATTCATTTTTAAACCAAACCACAACCTTTATTTTATCGACAAGGTTAAAAGGACACCACCTAGATTATCAGAAATGATAATCTAAAAATATCACACTTACACACTACCAATACATATTGGTTTACAATATTAATATGTTACAACAAAGTAAATCTCGAATGCAGTTTTAAACAATATTATACAAGCATGCTGACACCAAGTCTTGTCCATATATTAGCATGCAACAGCGTAAGCTCTTAATAATCACCTGAGAATAAACATGCATTAAACGTCAACAAAAATGTTGGTGAGTTATAGGTTTAACCTATATATTATCAAATTAATATAATAGACCACAAGATTTCATTTATTCAATAATCCTACACTCGCAAGTGTATAAAAATCATTCCATGATGAACACCTAGTAACCGACATTAACATAATGCATATAGAATATTCCCCGCATACTCGCAAGTATGTCATAAATTGGCAATCGCAATCACCATATAAATCGAAGTATTAAAGCATTCCAAATTCCAGAATGGGGTTTGTTAGGCCCATAGATCTATCTTTAGGATTCGCATCAATTAGGGGTCATTTCCCTAATTCTTAGGCTACCAGACTTGAAGGGGCAATATTCGGTTTAATAATCCAACCATATAATGTAGTTTCGCGTACTTGTGTCTATTTTGTAAAACATTTAGAAAGCTGCATGTATTCTCATCCCAAAAATATTAGATTTTAAAAGTGGGACTATAACTCACTTTCACAGATTTTTACTTCGTCGGGGAGTAAGACTTGGCCGCTGGTCGATTCACGAACCTATAACAAATATGTACATATATATCAAAGTATGTTCAAAATATAATTACAATATTTTAATACGTTTTAATGTTTTAAGTTTATTAAGTCAGCTGTCCTCGTTAGTAACCTACAACTAGTTGTCCACAGTTAGATGTACAGAAATAAATTGATATAAATTATCTTGAATCAATCCACAACCCAGTGTATACACGTCTCAGGCTAGATCACAACTCAAAGTATATATATTTTTTGGAATCAACCTCAACCCTGTATAGCTAACTCAATCATTACTGCATATAGAGTGTATATGGTTGTTCCAAATAATATATATACATGGGTCGATATGATATGTCAAAACATTTGCATACGTGTCTATGCTATCCTAAAATTACATAATATATTAGAATACATGTATAATACAATATAAGTTAGCTAGGATATGATTTGTATAGATTTGTTACAAATTTCACGTAGCTACAACAAGCAAAAATTATCCAATCTTGTTTTACCCATAACTTCTTCGTTTTAAATCCGTTTTGAGTGATTCAAGTTGCTATGGTTTCATATTAAACTTAAGTTTATGAATCTAAACATAAAAAGTACAAGTTTATAGTCGGAAATACAGGTTACAAGTCATTTTTGTAAAGGTAGTCATTTCAGTCGAAAGAACGACGTCTAGATGACCATTTTGGAAAACATACTTCCACTTTGAGTTTAACCATGATTTTTGGATATAGTTTCATGTTCATAAGAAAAATCATTTTCCCAGAAGAACAACTTTTAAATCAAAGTTTATCATAGTTTTTAATTAGCTAACTCAAAACAGCCCACAGTGTTACTACGACGGCATATATCCGGTTTTACGGTGTTTTTCGTGTTTTCAGGTTTTAAATCATTATGTTAGCATATCATATAGATATAGAACATGTGTTTTGTTGATTTTAAAATTCAAGTTAGAAGGATTAACTTTTGTTTGCGAACAAGTGTAGAATTAACTAAACTATGTTCTAGTGATTACAAGTTTAAACCTTCGAATAAGGTAGTTTTATATATATGAATCGAATGATGTTATGAAAATCATTACTACCTCAGATTTTGTGGATAAACCTACTGGAATTGAGAAAAATAGATATAGCTTCAAAGAATCCTTGGATGGCTTGAAAGTTCTTGAAGCAAAATCATGACACGAAAACAAGTTCAAGTAAGATTTCCACTCGAAATAAGATTGTTAAAGTTATAGAAATTGAATCAAAGTTTGAATATGAGTATTACCTTATATTAGAAAGATATCTTACAGTAAATAAGAAATATTTCTTGAGGTTGGATGACCACTCAAAGTGGATTTGCAAGATTGTAAGTAAGTTAGCAAACTTGGAAGTGTTGTTGGTGTGTTCTTGAGTAGTTGTTTTATAACTTGGTTTATGTATGGATTTATGAACTAGATTGAGCTAGATTTTGTTGAAGATGATGAAGAACACTTAGAACAAAGGAAGAACACTTGAGAGAGAGTAGTTTGATACAAAAAAATTGCAAAGTGAATGTGTTTGTGAGGTACCTCATTCACGTGAATATGGAGTCTCCATATAGGCTCCATTAGTTTGTATTTTTGTTAGATATTTCATGCTAGATGTTAAATGATGGTTCCCACATGGTTAGGTGACTCACATGGGCTACTAAGAGCTGATCATTGGAGTGTATATACCAATAGTAAATACATTTAGAAGCTGTGTATTGTAAGAGTACAAATACGAGTGTATACGAGTAGAATTGTTGATGAAAATGAATGAGGATGTAATTGTAAGCATTTTTGTTAAGTAGAAGTACTTTGATAAGTGTCTTGAAGTCTTTCAAAAGTGTATGAATACCTATTAAAACACTACATGTATATACATTTTAACTGAGTCGTTAAGTCATCGTTAGTCGTTACATGAAAACGTTGTTTTGAAACCTTTAAGTTAACGCTCTTGTTAAATGTTGTTAACACATTGTTTATTATATCTAATGAGATGTTAAATTATTACATTATCATGATATAATGATGTATTAATATATCTTAATATGATATATATATATATATATATATATATATATATATATATATATATATACAGTTAAATGTCGTTACAACGATAATCGTTACATATATGTCTCGTTTCGAAATCCTTAAGTTAGTAGTCTTGTTTTTACATATGTAGTTCATTGTTATTATACTTAATGATATGTTTACTTATCATTTAACATGTTTATATATAGTGTATCAATATCTTATAATGATTCATATGTAATTAGTAAGACGTTGTTATAACGATAATCGCTATATATACTGTTTTCAAGTTTCTTAATTCAATAGTCTCATTTTTATGTATATAACTCATTGTTAAAATACTTAATGAGGTATATAATTATCATAATATCATGATAACTATATATATATATATATATATATATATATATATATATATATATATATATATATATATATATATATATATCCATATGTATGTCATCATATAGTTTTTACAAGTTTTAACGTTCATGAATCGCCGGTCAACTTGGGTGGTCAATTGTCTATATAAAACCTATTTCAATTAATCAAGTCTTAACAAGTTTGATTGCTTAACATGTTGGAAATACTTAATCATGTAAATATCAATTTCATTTAATATATATAAACATGGAAAAGTTCGGGTCACTACAGTGCTCCTCAGATAACACGTCTAATTTAACAAAAGGAACACGTCTAATTAAGGTTTTTAGAAAGAAAAAAACAGAACACGTCTAAATAACTGTAGCAACACGTCTAATTAGAAACTTGTAGCACGCCTATTTAGAAACTTGCAACACGTCTAAATAAGCATAATACCTCTAATTGGTAATCATGTCTAATAAGTTTTGCCAGGAACAACAACACGTCATAAAAATAGGACACTTGGGTATTTAAGGTCATAATTATGACATGACTATATATGACCCTTAAATTGTGGTTGCATAAAAATGGACTTATTAATATATTATCTTGTTGGTGTCTAATAATGAGTGACCAACAAGATAATAAGGTCATAAAAATAGGACGCTTGGGTATTTAAGGTCCTAATTATTATATGACTATATAGGACTCTTAAATTATAGGTGCATAAAAATGTATTTATTAGGACATTATCTTGTTGGTGTCTCATTATGTGATTATTTAATAGAACACACAATATTAAGGTTGTATTAAATTGCGGGACATATTAGGACCTTTACTATTTAAATCGTATTATTTATCTTTTATTACAAAAATGGATTTAAGTAATACTCTGTATTATATAAGTGAAGTCACATTCAATATGTAAAAACATTGATAGTAGAGTGGTTTGTGTGTAATATTTTCAACTGATTTGACATGGGTTCAAATCCCGCTTTTACCTTTATCGAGATATTTTTAACACACATAAATGCTCAAAATATTAAAACGTTTATACCCGTCAAAAACACACATAAATGCTCAAAATATTAAAACGTTTATACCCGTCAAAAAGGAAATAAGCTTATGAAGAGACTTATTTGCTTAAAAATATATTAGCAAGTTTTAATAATAGTGATGGTGGTAGAAACGTAAGTTTAATACTAGAAGATTGCAACTGAAATTGCCCAACTCGCAAACATATCGCAAAATAGATCAACCAATTACCATCAATTCTATACAACAAAACCAACGGATCTTCGGTCCAGCGGTACCGCGGTTACACTTGTGTACTCGCAGGGCTAGAGGTCTCGGGTTCGAACCTCGTCACCCGCTCTAGGAATTGAAATATATTCCTTGAAGGTGGCCCAAAGGGAAGGTTTTACCGACCCGCTCCGGAACTAAGGTCCGGCCCGCCTGCCCCTCGGGATGGTTTAAGGGTCGGATCCTCAGAGTGTGGTTCGGGTTTTCTGCCCGAAAGCGCGTGTATGTGTGCAAATGATGACTAGGCTTCGGTCCGGACTGATGCAGCCATTTTTCACCTAACTCGTAACCTTTTTCCCCCTTTTAAACACAACCTTAACACGAAAATAGTTCAAATTGCTATACATGTCCCGTTTCACTCTTGTGTTACTACTTTCTGATCGGTGTACAGACCCATTATCTTCATGGCTTGTTTCATTCTTCTCGTGTGTATCATCACCCATGCTTGAAGTATGATATGTTTATGCATGTAAAAATCTGAACATACGCTTCACCTGCTATAAATAACAATATATGTGACAACTTGTCAAAGATAAAAATTATGGAAAAAAGCTTACATTATGTTTAGATTTTTTTAGCATCTTCCCAAACATCAGCCTTTAACTCGATCCGTAATGACTCTCACAAATTTTTGACATCAACACCCAACATGTTGTCGTAGATGGAAACTATGAGAAAGACCCAATGATCGCTAATAAAATTGTAAGTAGTTTAGTATACACGATTATCATACACAAAATTTAAACAGAAAGAGTAAACAAGTACGTACTTTTGATAGTACGGTGCGAGGAAAAACGTTCCCCCGTTTAACGATGTTAACTTTCTTGGTGTTATTCTGGAAGCAGAGTCCTAACAACAAGTTTTTGTTAGTAAAAAGAGATTGTCAGATTACATTGACATTACAGGTCTGTGCATGTTCCTGCACTTGACGATGAACAATTTGAATTCCACAACAGTTGCATACAACTGGAGAATTACCAAAGGTACAACCAGAACAATGGATGTACACTCAGATAAAGCACCTTGCCACACGCAGCCACTCCTATGATAAAGACTGTGACGTCCTCCAGATAGGGCCTGGAAGAATAACGTCACTAAATATATCAAATTACAATTGTATAAACGAGAACGACTTTATATGAGACGTTATATTGAGTTTTGCAGCGGAAGATAAATAAGTTACATTGTATATAATGAACAACGCAATAAATGTCTTTAGTTGATATGATATGTGATGAAGACTCCAAGCATAGCAAATATTATCATCAGTTTAGCAAATGCAAGTCTTTCAAATTATCCATGAGTGACTCGTTGAAATGTTGCTTTCAATTAGCAAATACACAGCGGATGCAATACTTAAGTACCTGAGAATAAACATGATTTAAAGTGTCAACACGAGGTTGAGTGAGTTCATAGGTTTGTCATAAATAATGATTTCAGTAATAGTGTTAGACCACAAGATTTTTGTTCATAAGCTAGGTCTCGCAAGGACCAATTAGTAGATCTCGCAGATCCAAAAGTTGTTCATAAAGTTGGTCTCGCAGGGACCAAAAGTAGATCACGCAGATTCAAAAGTTATTCATAAGCTTGGTCTCACATGGACCAATTAGTAGATCGCGTAGATCCAAAAGTTGTTCATAAGCTTGGTCTCACAGGGACCAATTAGTAGATCACGTAGATCCAAAAGTTGTTCATAAGCTTGGTCTCACATGGACCAATTAGTAGATCACGCAGATGTGATAACCCGGGAATTTCTGACCAAATTTAAACTTAATCTTATATGATTTCGACACGATAAGCAAAGTCTTTTAAACTGAGTCTCATAATGTTTGAACTGTTTCCATGAATGCATTTGACTTTGACTATGCCCGACGGTTCACGAACAATTGTTTGTATATATATATATATATATATATATATATATATATATATATATATATATATATATATATATATATATATATATATATATATAAAAGTATGTAGATTAAATATAAAAAATAAAGTACAATATATCCGTAAGATTTATTATGAAAAATAATATACAAAATAATAAATGGTTATTAAAATAAAGTTACACATAAAAAAATGCAAACAATAAACATATACAATATACAAACAAATACTAAATAACAAAATTCTAATCAAACTAATACGGAGTATTAATATAATTATGTAAACAAGAGGACACAAAGTTAAAGAAAAATATCACCTTGGTTTTAAATGAGTGATTGATAGAAAGTCAACAAAGCAAAGGGAGTGGGTCAATGACCCAATGACATACTGTAATATTTTTATTTTTATTTTTCTTCCAAACATGACAATTTTAATAACTAAATATCAGATTAAAATATAATAATAAATAATTGAACAATTTTGTACCCACTCCATTTAATAACTTACATACTTTCTTCATCAGGTTACTTGATTTGACCAAATATCTAATACATAGACTAATTATTTATTTAAGTGATGTACACACATGAGCTTACATCTAACACCCTTATTTTTATTTTCTTCTTCTCTCTGCTTGACAACCGAACCAACACACTCTTTAATTATTGTATGAACATGATCCTATAAGTTAAATTCAAGCAAGAAAGTGAGTGGGGAAGAACAAGGAGTCGTAAGGAAAACAGAGTTAACTTCGGTTTCATTTTAAGGTAACTTCAATCTCAAACTTTATTATTAAATTGTATGTGGCTTTACTACACATGTAGTGTTCTTATCTAATTGAGACCAACTAAAAATAAACCCTTTAATTCAATATGTCAGTGATCAAAGCTAGGGACCAAAAGCATTTGATTTTTTTTGACAAATATGTGGATAAGATTTTTACTAATAGTGCATCTTTGGATATATATTATTACTTACAATTGATTTGATAATGAGGTAAAAACAAATAAAAATTGGAAATTGTTACTATACGACTACATGGGAATCAAATAAGAACGATAACTTTTATGGGTAGTCTCGATACAAACTCGGTTCCTTTTTAAAAGTATTTCGTAGCCAAACTTGAATATTAATAAGTTTTTAAGATTCATTCATCATCTAACCTTTATATTTTTAATCGAAACAAACGAAAAACAACTCATAATATAACATCGATATCGGTTAGTCGTCGAAATATATATGATACAATATGCCTTTATCGGATGTAAATTAAAAGAGTAATACATACTCTGTTTGAGTCGAGTACACATATGAAATCAAAAAGAAGATGATTAAAATTAGTTAAATGTTATGTAGTTAGTCTTTAAATTAGGAGCATCTTTGTAAACTAATAATAAATAATAGAATTAAAAGTATATATATTCCTTATGGTGGCTGAAAAAAAAAGATATTTTAAAAGTTATATATTCAAACCATGTACTTTTATTGTTCTTACTAATTTAATAAAAAGGTATAAGGTTTTTCCTGTTAGGGTTACCCGGGAGGGCGAGTAATCCGATCTCATACTCTAATGTACGCAGCCCAGCAGGATTACTCCCTGGCTGTTTCCAACCCTTCCCTGGCCACCACTAAATATTCGTCCCATACGGGATTCGAACCTGAGACCTCTAGCAAGGAACTCAGGGCCCCAACCACTGGGCTATCTACTTTTATTGTTCTTACTAATTTAATAATAATAATAATAAAAACTTATATATGATGGTTACTAGTTACTAGTTATTATATAAAATAAATTAAAATTAATTTAATTAATTATATATTAATATAGATAGACATTGTTTCGTATGTACATAAACCAATTAAGAACATTTGATTTACTAATTACAATATCAGCCCCTAAAGTATATATGGTATAACAATACTAGATTAAAATAATCACATTGTCGCTATTTACTCTTCTAAATTTGGTACAAATTTTAAAGAATTGAATTAAAATATACATGTACAAAGAATATGAAGATAATTTTTAAAAGGTGTTGTATGACCACTGACCAACCTTATTACTCTAGGTTAAACGCTTCGGAACATTCTTACAGATTTTGGTTTTATGTTATCTACTGTGCTATCTAAGGTGAGTTTCATCACTCCCTTTTTAAATGCTTTTGCAATATATATTTTTGGGACTGAGAATATATGCGCTTTTATAAATGTTTGACGAAATAGACACAAGTAATTGAAACTACATTCTATGGTTGAATTATCGAAATCGAATATGCCCTTTTTATTAAGTCTGGTAATCTAAGAATTAGGGAACAGACACCCTAATTGACGCGAATCCTAAAGATAGATCTGTCGGGCCCAACAAGCCCCATCCAAGGTACCGGATGCTTTAGTACTTCGAAATTTATATCATGTCCGAAGGAGGATCCCGGAATGATGGGGATATTCTTATATGCATATTGTGAATGTCGGTTACCAGGTGTTCAATCCATATGAATGATATTTTGTCTCTATGCATGGGACGTATATTTATGAGAACTGAAAAATGAAAATCTTGTGGTCTATTATACTATCTGAAATGATTATTTATGATAAACTAATGAACTCACCAACCTTTTAGTTGACACTTTAAAGCATGTTTATTCTCAGGTATGAAAGAAATCTTCCGCTGTGCATTTGCTCATATTAGAGATATTACTTGGAGTCATTCATGACATATTTCAAAAGACGTTGCATTCGAGTCGTTGAGTTCATCAAGATTATTACTAGGTCAATTATAGTTGGATATATTATGAAATGGTATGCATGCCGTCAACTTTTGATGTAATGAAAGTTTGTCTTTTAAAAACGAATGCAATGTTTGTAAAATGTATCATATAGAGGTCAAGTACCTCGTGATGTAATCAACTGTTGTGAATCGTTTATAATCGATGTGGACTTCGTCTGGATGGATTAGGACGGGTCATGAAAGTTGGTATCAGAGCGGTGGTCATAGCGAACCAGGTCTGCATTAGTGTGTCTAACTGATAAGTCGTTAGGATGCATTAGTAAGTCTGGACTTCGACCGTGTCTGCATGTCAAAAGTTTTGCTTATCATTTAGTGTCGAAAATTATTTGCTTATCATCCTTAAAGTCTAGAAACGTCTTACTGCCTCTATTGCATAGATAGTGTATAGATAAATTCATATCTTAGCGTATCTGTTATTGTTACCTTTGCCTGACAGCTTTCGTAGATCCCTCTGTAACTTATGGGATTTTAGTATTATATATGCATATGTAAATGTAAATTATATATTGCAGGGTACTAATCTACATCCTATAATCTATTTCTTATCGAAAATTCTTCATCTGATCGTACGAGATGAATCCCTCAACCAGTTCGTGTCCTTCAGATTTCGATAGCTATTCCGGTAGTTATTTCGACAGCTATTCCAACATGGATATTCACCTAAGCTCCGAAAGCAGTATAACCAGAATGGATCAACCAAACAGTCATCTCCAATTCATCTGATGGGTTTGTAGTCGACTTAACCGATGGAGACGCGAAGAAGGCGATTCTTTCCACCAACCAAATTGCCCTCTTGATGAAGAACCTGAAGCACTTACCGGCGAACCTGTTCGTAACACCATTTTCACCCTCATTTCCCAAATATCTCGCCACGACTATATCATAACTCAGATTCTAAACCTTATTCATCCGCTCGTTTCGATCGACAATCATTCCGGAATAATAGAATAAGTCAACGAACTTCGCGCTCGAATAATCAATTTGGAGAATATGGTGCAAAATTTACCAGCTTCAACAACATCACCAGCACCAACAGTACCATCAGTAATAGCACCAGTACCATCAACAATCCATGCCTCAACATCTCATTCTGTACCTCGAGTATAATCACCATTCTACGTATCATTTTATATCAATTATCTTCGTTCTTCTTGGTGATTATGTAATTCTCTAATGTTTTAGAGATTATGTACTCTAATTCTAACCGTAAATCAGATGAGTTTAATATCATATTAACTCATTAAATCCATGATTACATCTGAAGAAAATATATATATGTAAGTATATTTTCATAAAGGTCGTAATTAAAAATTATTTTGTACAAACTGTTAATGGTGAAAATATTTTAACGGGTAGGTAATACTCGAGAAATATTTAGATTTCACATTAATAAGTTACACTGTACATTCTTCAAATCTGATTCAACATTCCTTTACTATCCTACTTACATCTACAGATATACGTATCCGTTCACCACAGAATAACCATTCAATTTTATATTTGGATTTTGACCTATCAGAATCCAACAAGTGGTATAATGAAGAAAACATTGGACAAAAATAAAATTTGTAGAAACAAACAAATTAATCATGAGAAAATTTTGTTAAGAATCCACGCTAACAAAATCCTAGCTAACTGTTCCTAGCTAACTGTTAATTCCGTATATATATATATATATATATATATATATATATATATATATATATATATATATATCGCAATTTAATTATCGCAATTTAATTATCGTAATTTACATTCTCGCAATTTTATTTATCGTCATTTAATTTCTGTTATTTACTTTACGCACTTTATTTATCGTTATTTAATTTCTGTTATTTATTTTACGCACTTTAAATATCGGGACACGTATACAAGGTTTTGACATATCATATCGACGCATTTACATATATTATTTGGAATAACCATAGACACTCTATATGCAGTAATGATCGAGTTCTCTATACAGGGTTGAGGTTGATTCTAAAATAATATATATAATTTGAGTTGTGATCGAGTCTGAGACATGTACACGGGTCACGATACGTATTAATTAATTCGAATATTGTATATTAAACTGTATATGAATTATTGAGTTAGTGATTGTGGACTGCTAACTGTGGACTACCAAGATTGGATAATTAAAATTAATTAAAATATTGATTATAACATATGAAACTTAACAATTCTTCAAGTTTGCCACTTGATTTCATCTTAAACCTCATTTGCATATTGACAATTCCAATCTGCGTTCAAATCTTTCATGATTCTTAAAAACACCTCAATCGAGAGGTTGAACCAACCGCACTTCATCTACGGAAGGAAAGATTTATGTATATAGTACTGCACCTGAGAAACTCTCGGCAACTGAGTAAAAGTTTAACACGTAGCCGCGTCAGATCCTTTGGCATTTATTAGCAAAAATAACTTTGCGATCCTTTTTCAAAGTAGCCAATTTTGTCACAGCTCCAAAAAGTCAACTTCGACTTTTCATTCGAAGTAGCCTTACTATAATCCTGATATATACGATTACCCTTTTTGATACCGGAGAATTCTTTTATATTCCACTATATTACCAGCAGAGTACCAGCAACCTCGTTGCTCCTTGGCTCAAATCTCTACGACAAATCAATATATTTATCTATTGAAGTCTTATCATGAACTCCATATATTTATCTATTGAAGTCTTATCATGAACTCATCGGTATCTTGTAACGATAATTACCATACCAAGTATCAGAAGGCATCAATCGATAATCTCAAAATTCTCAGCGATTCTATGACAACAATTTATATATATATATATATATATATATATATATATATATATATATATATATATATATATATATATATAACCATATATATATATATATAACCTCTATCTCCTGGATTTACGAATTCCAATTCTGAAATTCTAAAAAGCACCCAGTCTGCGAATTAATGCTCTGAATTTTGAAAATGTTGAATGAAGCGACAAAAACTGTAAACGACCTCAACAGCCAAAAGTTGATGATAAAAAAAATTGTATGTTGGCAAAGCTCAGAAAAAGTTTGAAACTGAAAAACTGATTGAGCAAACTACGAAGGAGTCTCTGAACAAATCACAAGGACTAAACTTGTACATTAAGAATCCTGATGATTCTGTTTCAGATGAAATCTTTAGCGAATACCTTGCTTCTGACTCCAAACTTTTGCGGACAAATTTTCTTCACCATCCTTCGATATCAGAAATCCCAAGATATTATCATATCTTTCATTATAAATATCCTCCATATTTCTGAAAATATTTTTATAATTATTCTTATCTGAAATCATTAATCTCTTCATGCTATCAGTGTTACATCATATAGAAACTGTTAGTTTCTATATTCTGTAAACTTTCGAGCTTAAAATATGAATGTTATTGAAGTAATGTTGGGAACTGATGCATGAGTTAGTATAATATAATGACACTTGATCAACGTGATTATATTACATTAAGTCATGCTAAGTTTCTAAATGGGACATGATGATTCACAGATTATAACGTCATCATGTGCCATGTTACATGACTCTTACATTTTATCTGATATATAAACATATCAAGAATATATTTTCTTGATAGTTCTATCTTCCCGGATATTCTGGTAATTTGACGAATCAAGATCGTGCTATTACCATTTCTTTCTTAGAACATTAACTATGTTCATTTCGAAATTCATATCTATGAATTCTGGACCGTTGCTCGCGTTACTAGGAGTCGAGAGGAGAATAAAAAGGCAAAGAGCTCCAAAATATAAGAGAAAATATAAAGCCCAATAACAACACGGAGGTTACAAACCGTGAATATTAATACGAATAGAAATATAAAGATACGGTATAATTGCGAATAGTATCACCCCAAGGGCGAAGTGGAAGAAAGCAGATTCCTCTGGTGGGAGTTGGAAAAGGAGAATGAATGTTGTGATAGTAAGGATGAGGACAAGGATCAGAACTGGATTAAGTATTTTCACAATCGTTTGAAAGAATGGATCGAGAAAGAAAGAATTGGAGTGGTGAAAATAATGGAACGGAAGAAGTTCATTTATAGTGAACATACCAGACAAAGCAATCAAGACAGATAATCGTATTTAATTATAAAGATCTTAAATTTCCTTACTCGCCGAAGAGTCAAATCTTTTAGATTTCAAAGATTTTCTTTAAATTCCTTGAATTCCGGAATTCAACCCTAACTCTGTCAAAAGTTAAGATGAATCTTTACCTTCCTATTTCACTCTTTGGTGATAGCTTCATTCGTACTCTTCGAATAATCGAATTATTTTTATCCATATTACTCAATGATGATAAAACTCAATTTATCAACTCATATTCGTCATGAACACATTTTTATTGTTAGCCATGACCACCTCACTCAAATTTCGGGACGAAATTTCTTTAACGGGTAGGTACTGTGATAACCCGGGAATTTCTGATCAAATTTAAACTTAATCTTATATGATTTCGACACGATAAGCAAAGTCTTTTAAACTGAGTCTCATAATGTTTGAACTGTTTTCATGAATGCATTTGACTTTGACTATGCCCGACGGTTCACGAACAATTGTTTGTAAATATATATATATATATATATATATATATATATATATATATATATATATATATATATATATATATATATATATATATATATATATATATATATAATTAAATAAATAAAAGTATGTAGATTAAATATAAAAAATAAAGTACAATAGATCCGTAAGATTTATTATGAAAAATAATATACAAAATAATAAATGGTTATTAAAATAAAGTTACACATAAAAAATCCAAACAATAAACATATACAATATACAAACAAATACTAAATAACAAAATTCTAATCAAACTAATACGGAGTATTAATATAATTATGTAAACAAGAGGACACAAAGTTAAAGAAAAATATCACCTTGGTTTTAAATGAGTGATTGATAGAAAGTCAACAAAGCAAAGGGAGTGGGTCAATGACCCAATGACATACTGTAATATTTTTATTTTTATTTTTCTTCCAAACATGGCAATTTTAATAACTAAATATCAGATTAAAATATAATAATAAATAATTGAACAATTATGTACCCACTCCATTTAATAACTTACATACTTTCTTCATCAGGTTACTTGATTTGACCAAATATCTAATACATAGACTAATTATTTATTTAAGTGATGTACACACATGAGCTTACATCTAACACCCTTATCTTTATTTTCTTCTTCTCTCTGCTTGACAACCGAACCAACACACTCTTTAATTATTGTATGAACATGATCCTATAAGTTAAATTCAAGCAAGAAAGTGAGTGGGGAAGAACAAAGAGTCGTGAGGAAAACAGAGTTAACTTCGGTTTCATTTTAAGGTAACTTCAATCTCAAACTTTATTATTAAATTGTATGTGGCTTTACTACACATGTAGTGTTCTTATCTAATTGAGACCAACTAAAAATAAACCCTTTAATTCAATATGTCAGTGATCAAAGCTAGGGACCAAAAGCATTTGATTTTTTTTTTGACAAATATGTGGATAAGATTTTTACTAATAGTGCATCTTTGGATATATATTATTACTTACAATTGATTTGATAATGAGGTAAAAACAAATAAAAATTGGAAATTGTTACTATACGGCTACATGGGAATCAAATAAGAACGATAACTTTTATGGGTAGTCTCGATACAAACTCGGTTCCTTTTTAAAAGTATTTCGTAGCCAAACTTGAATATTAATAAGTTTTTAAGATTCATTCATCATCTAACCTTTATATTTTTAATCGAAACAAACGAAAAACAACTCATAATATAACATCGATATCGGTTAGTCGTCAAAATATATATGATACAATATGCCTTTATTGTTTTAATGTGTTACAAAAATTAGTAATAATATTAAATTTTACACTCTGTGTTTCATGACTACATGTAGTTTCAGTGTTTCACGATTTAATTTTGGATGTAAATTAAAAGAGTAATACATACTCTGTTTGAGTCGAGTACACATATGAAATCAAAAAGAAGATGATTAAAATTAGTTAAATGTTATGTAGTTAGTCTTTAAATTAGGAGCATCTTTGTAAACTAATAATAAATAATAGAATTAAAAGTATATATATTCCTTATGGTGGCTGAAAAAAAAAGATATTTTAAAAGTTATATATTCAAACCATGTACTTTTATTGTTCTTACTAATTTAATAAAAAGGTATAAGGTTTTTCCTGTTAGGGTTACCCGGGAGGGCGAGTAATCCGACCCCATACTCTAATGTACGCAGCCCAGCAGGATTACTCCCTGGCTGTTTCCAACCCTTCCCTGGCCACCACTAAATATTCGTCCCATACGGGATTCGAACCTGAGACCTCTTGCAAGGAACTTAGGGCCCCAACCACTGGGCTATCTACTTTTATTGTTCTTACTAATTTAATAATAATAATAAAAAAAACTTATATATGATGGTTACTAGTTACTAGTTATTATAGAAAATAAATTAAAATTAATTTAATTAATTATATATTAATATAGATAGACACTGTTTCGTATGTACATAAACCAATTAAGAACATTTGATTTACTAATTACAATATCAGCCCCTAAAGTATATATGGTATAACAATACTAGATTAAAATAATCACATTGTCACTATTTACTCTTCTAAATTTGGTACAAATTTTAAAGAATTGAATTAAAATATACATGTACAAAGAATATGAAGATAATTTTTAAAAGGTGTTGTATGACCACTGACCAACCTTATTACTCTAGGTTAAACGCTTCGGAACATTCTTACAGATTTTGGTTTTATGTTATCTACGGTGCTATCTAAGGTGAGTTTCATTACTCCCTTTTTAAATGCTTTTGCAATATATATTTTTGGGACTGAGAATACATGCGCTTTTATAAATGTTTGACGAAATAGACACAAGTAATTGAAACTACATTCTATGGTTGAATTATCGAAATCGAATATGCCCTTTTTATTAAGTCTGGTAATCTAAGAATTAGGGAACAGACACCCTAATTGACGCGAATCCTAAATATAGATCTGTCGGGCCCAACAAGCCCCATCCAAGGTACCAGATGCTTTAGTACTTCGAAATTTATATCATGTCCGAAGGAGGATCCCGGAATGATGGGGATATTCTTATATGCATATTGTGAATGTCGGTTACCAGGTGTTCAATCCATATGAATGATATTTTGTCTCTATGCATGGGACGTATATTTATGAGAACTGAAAAATGAAAATCTTGTGGTCTATTATACTATCTGAAATGGTTATTTATGATAAACTAATGAACTCACCAACCTTTTGGTTGACACTTTAAAGCATGTTTATTCTCAGGTATGAAAGAAATCTTCCGCTGTGCATTTGCTCATATTAGAGATATTACTTGGAGTCATTCATGACATATTTCAAAAGACGTTGCATTCGAGTCGTTGAGTTCATCAAGATTATTACTAGGTCAATTATAGTTGGATATATTATGAAATGGTATGCATGCCGTCAACTTTTGATGTAATGAAAGTTTGTCTTTTAAAAACGAATGCAATGTTTGTAAAATGTATCATATAGAGGTCAAGTACCTCGTGATGTAATCAACTGTTGTGAATCGTTTATAATCGATGTGGACTTCGTCTGGATGGATTAGGACGGGTCATGAAAGCAGATCCAAAAGTTGTTTATAAGCTTGGTCTCGCAGAGACCAATTAGTAGATCACTCAGATCCAAAAGTTGTTTATAAGCTTGGTCTCGCAGGGACCAATTAGTAGATCACGCAGATCCAACCTTTTGGTTGACACTTTTAGCATGTTTATTCTCAGGTCTTTCAAAAGTGCTTCCGCAGTTTGCTTGCTATTTGCTCAAGGTGCTGCATGGAGTCTTTTATGCCATATTTTCAAAAAGACATTGCATTCAAATATTAATGTTATAATCTGTTATTAAATAAATTGATGATTTAGTCATTTTTTATAAGTTGTCATATATATTTGGGATATGTCTATATTTTGGTAAACTTTCTATGTATAGAAAGTATGTTTTTTTTTAAATGAATGCAATGTTTTATCAAAACGTATCATATAGAGGTCGAAACCTCGCTGTGGGACCGTAGATAACGTACCGCGTCAATAGCGATTTTGGCGGGTCGTTAGAGATGGTATCAGAGCGGTGGTTCTAGGGAATTAGATGCATTAGTGTGTCTGACCTGGACCGTTAGGATACATTAGTGATCTAGTCTAGAACCGTGTCGTTATACTTATATGTGATTATGTGCATATTCTGACTTTAATATAACATTATTACTACTATCAGTGAGAAAGTATTTCTCCTTTCGATTTCAAGACTTTTCCTGCTCATACGAGTTCATTTTTAACGCCCCGATTAGTGAAGCCAGGAAGCGTCATTCAGGACTTTCGAAATTCCCGACATTCCTACGTGAGTTATCATTTGTGATATATTATGTGCTTATGTGCTTCGATTAAGAAATTCTGAACATCTCGATTTGTGAACCGAAAGGCATCATTTCCGACGTACAAAGATTCTTCATATTTTCCAAGACATTCTTATGACGTTCCCTTTCAATATTATCAATTATAATATTATATTCTCGTACTATTTTTAGTGCACCTTTTTTTTTTTGAAATCATTTTGATTTATAAATTCTGAAAAACGACACTTGAGTTTTATATCCATAAATATTCTGGAGTAATGTTGGAATAGAAGCATGAGTTAGTGCAATATGATGACAGTTGATCGCGTGATTATATTACAGTAAGTCATGCGGAAGTTCTAATGGAACGTGATGGTGGTAAAGTTTGATCAATCTTACCCTTACCATGTATCATGTTACATGACTCCTTTATTTTCTCTGCTGACATCTGAATATACTAAGACTCTATATGTGACATCATTTGAAGTCACATATGATTTTCCGTATTTGTCATATCATACTTGTACTCCGAACAGTTCATCCGAAGGTATTCGTCATTAAAGGAACATGATTCCGTTTTACCCAACTTTCATACTTAACTACAAGATGCTCGATCTTACTACGTCAAGATGAACAATCTATCCTCACTTGTTTCCTAAACGCCATTTAATCACACCAACCAAAATTTCGGGACGAAATTTTCTTTAAGGGGTAGGTAATGTAACAACCCGACTTTTTCCGTTAAAAACTTAACAACTGTCTGTTAAATTCAACGTTTTTCCACGCTAAATTTTTTTTTTTAATATATATATATATATTATTACATAAGTTTTATATGTGTTAAATAAAACACTACAATTAGTGTAACCAGAAAAAAAATAATAAATAAATAAAATAATAATAAAATAAAATAATTTTTTTTCCAGAGAACGAAACGTATGAGTACTTAATATAAATATTATATTTTACAATAATTGAGTTCTAAAATCATTTTAATTAATTAGTATACTCTTAAATTAAACTCGGGGGATTATTTTAAACACTTATATTTTCAATAAAAGACATATATTATTTAGTTTAAAAATATATTAAATAAGTATTTATGAAAAACACCAACTAGGTACGATGTCTAGAATTTAAAAGGTTTCGAACAATATATATGTAAATGTATTTTATAAATATAAAAATTTACCAATTATTGAATCATATTAAAATAAAATACATTGGGTTTTAGATATCGGATAAAAATTTAATTATAACCCGTGATTACATAGTAATACCCGTGTTTAATTATTATACCCGTGACTACACATTATTACGTCCGTGATATCAATAATTGAGATAGATTTATCACCCGTGACTCTTTATCCCATCTATATTATTAAACCTAATTCATTTCATCTAACACACACGTACATAGACTCTCTCCTTAAAATACCCATTACTATTTATCATCATCATCGATCTTCTTTCCTTATAAACACCTTCAAGAAATCACTTGATCATAAAATCGTTTACATATTCGGAGTGGTTTTGGTTGTGTACTGATGCAACGATCAAAGGTTATTGCCTATGCCTCCCGCCAATTGAAGATTCACGAGCGGAACTACACTACGCATGATCTTGAACTTGGAGCCGTTGTCTTTGCGCTCAAATTGTGGAGACATTATTTGTATGGAACTAAGAGCACTATCTTCACCGATCACAAGAGTCTCCAGCACATCTTTGATTAGAAGCAACTGAATATGAGACAGCGTCGATGGATCGAGATGCTCAACGACTACGATTGTGAACTCCTTTATCACCCTGGCAAGGCCAATGTTGTAGCTGACGCTTTAAGCCGAAAGGAGAGGACGGCACCTCTTCGTGTTAGGGCTCTGAACATCACCATCCATTCGAACCTCAACAGCCAGATCAGAGTAGCCCAAGATGAGGCTCTCAAGGAGGAGAACATATCTCATGAACATTTGAACATACTTGTCTCTCGATTCGAGGTTAGGGAATCTGGACTCCGATGTTATGCCGGAAGAATTTGGGTACCTTATTATGGAGATCTACGGAACCTCATACTTGATGAAGCACACAAATTGAGATATTCGATTCACCCTGGAGCAGGCAAAATGTACCACGACCTTAAAGAACAGTATTGGTGGCCGAATCTTAAGAAGGACGTTGCAACTTATGTTGGAAAGTGTTTGACTTGTTCGAAAGTTAAGGCCGAACATCAGAGACCTTCTGGGTTACTTCAACAGCCGGAAATCCCACAATGGAAGTGGGAAAGGATCACAATGGATTTCATTACTAAGCTGCCGAAGACGGTGGGCGGATACGATACTATTTGGGTTATTGTTGACCGCCTTACCAAATCTGCACACTTCCTAGCGATGAAGGAAACTGATACGATGGAAAGACTTGCTCAATTATACATTAAGGAGGTTGTATCACGACACGGTGTACCTTTATCGATCATCTCCGATCGCGATCCCCGTTTTGCCTCTAGATTTTGGCGTTCTTTGCAAGAAGCCATGGGAACTCGTCTTGACATGAGTACTGCTTATCATCCTCAGACTGACGGGCAAAGTGAACGAACGATTCAGACCTTGGAGGACATGCTGCGTGCATGTGTCATTGATTTTGGAAAGGCCTGGGAAAGACATTTGCCACTCGCCGAATTCTCGTACAACAACAGTTATCACTCTAGCATTAATGCTGCACCCTTTGAAGCATTGTATGGCCGTAAGTGCCGATCTCCTATTTGTTGGGCCGAAGTAGGCGAAAAGCAAATCACCGGACCCAAGGTAGTCCACGAAACCACGAAGAAGATTGCTCAGATCCAAGCTAGACTTAAGACTGCCCGTGATCGTCAGAAGAGTTATGCCGATCTTAAACGTAAAGACTTGAATTCAACGTCGGCGACCGTGTAATGTTAAAGGTTGCACCTTGAAAAGGTGTGATCCGTTTTGGAAAACGTGGGAAGTTAAACCCACGATACATTGGTCCTTTTGAGATCTTGGAACGTGTTGGACCCGTTGCTTACCGTTTGGATCTACCAGCACAATTGAGCTCAGTTCATCGTACCTTCCACGTGTCAAACTTGAAGAAGTGTCTTGCTGCACCAGAACTTATCATACCAGTGGAAGAACTTACAATTGATGACAAACTCCACTTTGTGGAGGAACCTGTTGAAATTATGGATCGTGAGATCAAAACTTTGAAACGCAACAAGATTCCGATCGTCCAAGTACGATGGAATGCCAAACGAGGACCTGAGTTTACTTGGGAACGAGAGGATCAAATGATGCGGAAGTATCCTCACCTTTTCCCGACTCCTCCATCTACCTTACAGAATCAGTTACAAATTATGAAAATTAATTAGCTAGTTTTCTGCAGAACATGCCATTAATCATCTATAACATGAGCACCTTACAAAATCAGTTCTAATATACACATACATATAGATATAGATACGCTGCATGAAAACAATTGATTGATTAGATTGCAGCAAAACAATCCATGTATAAAATAAGTAATTCACCAATTAACTAGTTAGACTGCTGCAAAAGAAGCCAGCATTCATCTATAAAACAGGCACCTTAAAAAATCACAGATCAGTTGCAATATACGCACATAATGCATGTATATAAATATACATATATGTGTGTGTAACGGTAGCTCGAGAAATAACAAAATAGGCGAAACGAGTATGAAAGTTAAATTGATGAAACAAAACCCTAAGGTTTTGGAAACCTAAAAATCCCTAAGGTTTTGGAAACCTAAAAATCAAACCTTGATGACACACCGTATATAGTGGAAACTAAAATTCATTAAACTATCACCATATCTTATTAGAAATGTATAAAACTCATTCAGTCTAATGCTAATGTACAGAAAGTTGATTATCAAAAAAATTATACTGTAAAGACTATGACGTCTTAAGCCCAGCAACCTCAGCAGATGAGCTACAAAAGTAATTTTTTACTATCTAAAATCCTCTATAAAGCCTAATTATACCATCAACTACGCTATATAACAAACAAATTCAGTGTATAAAGCATAATAATTTTTTTTAGAGTTTAAAAATAGAATTAAAAAACGAGGGCATAAATTGCGGCGTACCAGGAATTTCAACAATGCTCAAATTCTGTTTCAGTCCGAACATGAGAGATGTTGGGTTGAATATAGTTTATTCATATCTCCTCGTCGGTTCGCATATGAAGTTTGAGATTCTAAAGGCTGAATTGAGTTGCTGGATGTTGGAAATACGGTCTATGCTCACCTAAATCACAGTACCCTGTAGATTGAATGTAAATGTTACCTTTTTTGTTACAATTAGTAAATAGTTGATGACTTTTTACAGAATTGATATAATAGTATAATTTTTTTAAGGAATATTTTTCAGGTTATCTGGTAACCTATAGTAAGCTACCAATTTAGCACCAAGACATTTAGACCCACAATTTACCCTATCTATTTCGGCATTTAACATCTATCAAATCTGAAACCAATACCATATCGGGATCTTGGCTAAAATAGATGTAAACAAATGATGAAACTTCGAACATTATCAGGGTCAGAAGGTTAAACTTGACACGTTTCAGCACATGTCTTGGTGCCACCTCAATCCAACATATTTTAACACACACCCAAACATAACCCATTTTGACACGTTTCAACACATGTCTTATTTTACACATTTTGACCATTTGACCCATGGCTTAAATTTAAACATTTTCCTCGTTACCTTTTGTCTTGCCAGAAAGAGCGTTCATTAAGTTTTAGGAATTACTAAGGATGCATTCATCATTCGTGACACTTCGAACATTATCAGCAATCTATCAACAAAAGTTAACTAAATAACTAATTTATGAATGATAAAACTAAGATATAAAATATAGCTATTAGAAAGATACCAACACTGGTACACATTTGATTCAATCCTCCATTGCTTTATATGATTATATCTTGAAGTCCACAAATTGGTGTATCAAATTAATTGATAAATTTAATATTAAATATATATGTAATTGGTGAAATAAAATGATATCTTTATACTTAGAAGTATATGCTTTTAAAAAACTATATTAACCATCATGGAGTTTTGAAACCAATAACGGATATTCGTTTCGATTATCTTGTTTAATTTTGACAATTGGTCATAAAAATTAACAAATCGTTCTGGTTAATATATTTTAGGACAAATCGTGGATTTGTAATAAAGCTAAATAGAATCAAAAACAATAATAAAATTGACCTGCTGTAACAATCCCAACAATAATAAAATTGACCTAATTGATACCATAAGCCTATAATGACATTTTAGAAGTGTTGACGACTTCCATTTTTCAAAAATTTCGCATTTCTGTGAAAGTAGGCATGTATGACCCAAATGGGTTATAAATTTCGATTTGAATCAAAATACACCCACATCTCCTTTTCAAGACAACAAAACTTCCAAACTCACTTAACTCGCCATATGGGATGTGTCTACATTGATCGTTATCCAGATTGACTCCCATTTGACCGACACGGGTGAAGTGTCCAAATAGTCAAAACTATGACTTTTGTTCATTTTACCTATAGTTTTATTATCAATATCAATATCAATAGAACACTTACAAAACTGAACGTACTTATATCCGACCCAAAGGTTTTAGTTTTAATTATTTAGTTTGTGATTCCCTGCAATTTGTATACGATTTTCATTAATCAACTATTCAAAGATTTGTTCATTTGTACAGAACTGCGCATTTGATGAACATCTCTTAAGAAAATTGTCATTTTCAGGGACTAATATAAACATCCCAACATCATAAAAACATACTCTAGATATAAACATCCAACCCTGGTATCTTTGTTTGCGTACTGCTTTTGCATTTTGCATACTGATATTTGATCTCAAAACATGTGTGGTCAAATTTGTGTACCTGTGTAAGTCATTTGCTCCTCGTTGTAACAAAAAAATACCTTCTGTTTTAGTAACTATTGGCAGCTTCCAGCCATCACCATAACATGTCAGAACAACAGATTTTGGATCAAGACTGACTCTTTGCAGCTTCCAGCCATCACCATAACTGTTTGCAGCTTCCAGCCATCACCATAACATGAAACATCTTTACTCTGAAACATAAAAAAAGAATTATTACTACTATAGGAATCAAAAACACAAAAGTAAGCCTACATGCTTCAGGTAATTAGTTGATAGTATGTATACAACCAAACCTTCTACCAATCAATTTTACAATTACAAAGATCTAAACCATAATTCTGCTAATATAAGTACAATTAGGGCTAGCAAAATCAAACTTTAAAAAGCACCACATTCCATACTGATCAGCTTTTAACGAAATCAATGTGCTTGTTGCAACTCATAATCAAGAATACATGTAAATAACACTCGATAAAATTACAGAGATATCCTACTACATACAACTCGAACATGATTACCTTATTTGAAAACCATGTCAAAATACAAACCCTCAATAGTAGACGAGCAATTTGAAAACCCTGATCAACTAACCGAATGATGTTGATTTCTGACTTATTATTCTATTCTTAACAGCTGTGGTGCTTAATTGATTGGGACCGACTAAGGTGGGAACAAAATAGATCAATATTTTCAGTATTTGGGGAAGAACGGAGGGAAGTTTGGCGCCTAATATTTCTAGCCGTGAAATATATTTTGTTTATGGTTACATATCCATATATAGATCATGTTATAAAATATCTAGATTGTGTTATAAAATATCTAAATTGGATGTTAATTTTATTATTATTATATTTCTTGCATAGTAATATTTTATACTATAAATAGACATGTATGGTAACCATTTAAGGTGCACCATTTCTCTTGAAATATCAATATCAATATTTCTTCTCTCCTTCTCTCTTTTTCTCTCTTTGTTCTTATAACCATTAAAGGTAGTTATAAGCCTACTGAATTATAACACGTTATCAGCACGAAAAGCTTAGTGTAATTAAAAGATATCTCAAACGATCACGAATCACTAATCAAGGTATGAAATTATTAATAATTTTCAGACTCGAATATATCAAATTTTGGACTACTAACATTTATATTTATGTTATTTAAGTTATATATGGTCGGTTATACCACCTGAATTATATTTCTGTAATCTAACTTTTACTAACTTCACTAACATTTATATTTATGTTATTTAAGTTATATATGGTCGGTTATACCACATGAATTATATTTTCTGTAATCTAACTCTTATTAACTTCACTAACATTTATATTTATGTTAATAAGACCTCATGATTGTACGCAACACGTCATTTGACAACACGGTACTTTATGTACGCAACACGTCATTTGACAACACGGTACCATGGGTCGAGATTAATTCCGATCAATACGAATACGACGGGGTCTTTATATGTTATCTAACATTTATGATTACTTATGCAATTAATCATTATTTATTTCATGCATACTAATGTTTATTCTTAAATTTATAATTTTAAAAGTTAAAATAAAAAAATAGTTTGTATTTTTATTAAAAGTAAATCTTAAAAGTTAAAATAAGAAAAAGTAGTTTGTACTTTTATTAAAAGTAAATCTTAAAAGTTAAAATACAAAAAGTAGTTTGTATTTTTATTAAAAGTAAATATTAAAAGTTAAAATAAGAAAAAGTAGTTTGTATTTTTATTAAAAGTATATCTTAAAAGTTAAAGTAAGAAAAAAAAGGGGATGGTAAAATGGAATATTTTTTTTGTCAAAAATGAAGTATTGAAAATGAAGTGGTCTCCTTCTATAACTAAAAAAAATATATACTTTTATCAAATGAATTTTTTTGTGGCCGACAATTTCAAACACGAGTCCGTGTTTAGTTTATCAAGAATATCTCTTGCTTTGGTGAAAGGTCACGATCACGATATCAGGTGTTGTGAAAGAATTAAAAAATTGGTCAAGTGGCCTTTTAAAAACTAGAAAAAAAAAAATTAAACAAAAAGTTTTTTTTATATATTTATAATTTACGGGTAACGTAAAAAAAAGGAAGCTTTTTAAAAAAAAAAAAAACAAAGAAAGTGTTTAAATGAGTTTTACAGAAAGGGGGAAAGCAAAGTAAAAAAAAAAAACTTTTTTCCAAATAAAGGTAAATGAAAGTAGGACTTAATACAAGAAAAAAGTAAACATCTCCTAGACGTGATAAAATCTATCAATGATAAGTATTAGACTTGATGAGCTAAATGTGACAAAAATGTTTCAACATGTCTTATGTTAATTTTCTAAAATAAGTTATTATTATTCCGAGTTTAACACATATACATATGTTAATTAAAAACAACCTTTTTGTTCTTATGTAGTGTGGGGTTGCAATTTTGGTTGTATGCCATAATTCCATCCAGTAGAGTGACAATAGAAAACTTTTGATGATAATCAATAAAAAACTTTTTTCCAAACTTGTCAAATGTTTTGTTAAAAACGTGACCGTTGAAAAAAGGAGGTTGAATAATAAAACTTAAAAAACAAATTATTTTTTTAAGAGTGTGCATCAAAATGGCCCGTTTAATAATGGGGAGTAAAAATATAGTCAAATTGTTTCAACGAACAAGGGTTCAATTGGATGTCTCTTAAAAAAAATCCGCGGGTACGGGTGATGGATCCAATGGATCCGCATCCACGACCCGCGGGTGCTATCCCTAAGTGTGACAAGTACAAATCAACTAAAAGTCTAAAAAATAAATGCTCTTATAGGGACCAAATATTCACAATAATTGCCTAAGCTAGATATGAAACTAATAGTTCATAAATAAAAAAAAGGTCGTTGTGCGTTTTCGGGATGATAGCCGAAATACACTTACAAAAGTAGGTCAGCCGTCAATTCTTTATGGTCATATCAACGTAGATCAATAAAATCATTTATGGTTTTGATAAAAGATTAATTAAAAATTAATTGTTTTTTGGTCTTGGATTCTCGGTAACAAAAGCAAAGGTTATTTTTGGTTGCCACAACAAACAAGACAGAGGTTGTTGACTTTTGTTGTTAAACATGGCACAAGTGAACAATAACAATAGATTATTGTTTTTGAAAAGAATAATGATGCGTTAATTTTATTGTATAAAATAAAATTAAAGAAAATGGTTTTCATTGATGACTATGAACAAACGCAAACAAAGTGTTTGTGGTATTTGGTGATTAAAAAAAAAGTGCATCTAAAGCTTCTACTGAAAATAATATGCATCTAAAGCTTCTACTGAAAATTAATGTGCAAGGTACAACGTATAACTATATGGTCAAATTCATTTGAGCCTTCGGAGTCACAAGTATATGATGTATATATATATTACTCAATTAACAAAATAGTAAATCTAAATTAATTCATATGAATAGTAAAACGAAATTAATTAATTTACTATTCACATAAAAAAGCGCATATGATAAAAAGCGCATCGCATATGATAAGCGCATATGATAAAAAGCGAATATGATGAAAAGCACAACGCATATGATGAAAATCGCATATGATTAAAAGCGCATATGGTGAAAAACACAGCGCATATGATTAAAAGCGTATATGGTGAAAAGGATATATGATAAAAAAAAAAAAACACATATGGTGATTTATAAAAAAAAAAAACACATATGGTGATTAATGGAAAGCACATATGGTGATTAATGAAAAGTATATTGTGAAAAAGAATCACAAATGTTTCTTGAAAGAATTCAAGGTAAGATATATGAACCAATTCATCCATCATGTGAACCATTTTGATATTTCATGGTTCTAATAGACGCATCTAGCGGATGGTCTCATATTTGTATGTTATCAAGCCGTAATATGGCATTTGCAAAGTTTCTTGCACAAATTATTAAATTGAGAACACATTATTCTGATTACACCATTAAAAGGATGAGACTTGATAATGCTGGTAAGTTAACATCTCAAGCATTTAATGATCATTATATATCTACAGGGATTGTTGTTGAACATCCAGTTGCTCATGTGCATACACAAAATTGGTTTAGCTGAATCAATAGATAAACGCTTACAGCTAATAACTAGACAATTGATAATGAGTACAAATCTCTCAATATTTATATGTGGACATGTAAATTTACATGCTGCGACATTAATTCGCATTATACCATGTGGAAGTCGTAAATATTTTCACTTAATACTTGATTTTGGCCAAGAGCCAAATATTTTCTACCTTAAACATTGGTTGTGCAGTGTATATTCCAATTGTATCACCACAACATAATAAAATGGTTCTTCAAAGAAAGATGATAATATATTTTGGATATAAAACATCTTCAATCATAAGATATATTGAACCCATGATGGGTGATGTTTTTACAGCACGTTTTGCTGATTGTCATTTTAATAAAACATTGTTCCCTAGATTAGGGGGAGAAATAAAAATAAAAAATAAAATGATGCTTCATGATGTGAACATCAATTAAGGTATATTGAACTCGCACAAAAGAATGTGAAACGAAAGTTCAAAAATAATGCATATGCAAGAACTTGCAAATTAATTACTTTATGCATTTACAGATATAAAAAAGTGACTAAATCATATATACCAGCGATAAATGCTCCAGCTCGAACTGAAATTCCAAAAGCTGGCAATAATGTCACTGTTGAGTCTTTGCCACGCATCAAACGCGGAAGATCAATTGGTTCCGAAGATAAAAATCCTCGAAAAAGAAAATCAGCTGATAATGAGGTAAGAGAAAGTGTTCAAGAAGAACCACAAATCAATATTCCTTCTGCAGAGGATATTGATAAATGTAAATACTAAAATTGCGATAAATTATGCAATATTATGGAACCGAAATGAAACTAAAATCTCTATGAGATATTTTCATATAATGTTACAATGACATCATGAATAAAGATGATGATCTGGAACTAAAATCTATCATTGAATATACAAAATGGACATGATTGAGCTCAATGGAAAGGAGCAATAAGAGCTGAATTAGAATCGCTCGATAAAAGAAAAGTTTTCGGATCAATCGTTATCACTTTTAAAGATGTGAAACGTATGGGATACAAATGAATTTTTATCCGAAAAGAAATGTGCAAATGAAGTTACAAGGCAAAACTAGACTTGTAACTCAATATTTCCCACAAAGACCAGAAATGAATTAGGAGGAAAAATTATCCTCCTGTAATGGATACAATTACTTATTAGATACTTAATCAACCTGGTAGTTATTTAAATGCATCTCATGAATGTTGTTACTACTTATCTGTATGGATCACTTAATAGTGATATATATGAATATACCTAAAGGGTTAAGGTATCATAAGCATCTAATGTAAAACCCAAGGGAATATATTCCATTAAATCACAAAGATTTCTAAGTGGGTTTATACAAACGGGACGTATGTGGTATAACCGATTAAATGACTACTTGATAAAAAAAAAGGGTATAAATATAAACTTATTTTGCACGTATGTTTTATAAAAACAATGTTCGGATATGAGATCGTAGTTGTTTATGTCAATGTTCTTAACATCATATGAACAAATAAAGAGATCTATGAAATCATTCAACTTCTAAAGAATTATTTTGAAATGAAAGATCTTGAAAAAACCAAGTATTACCTTGGATTGCAAATTGAGCATATGCCTAATGGTTTACTTGTACATCAAACAACTTATACCGAAAAGATTTTAAAACATTTTTTTTAAAGACAAACTCATTGTTGTTAGATCACTCAATATTGACACTGATCTATTTCATCCCTGCGAAGATCATGAAAATTTTAACAGATCGGAAGTTCTATATTTTAGTGCAATTGAGGTTCTTATGTATCTTATAGATTATACAAGATCTGACATTTCTTTTGCAGTTAATTTGTTGACAAGGTTCAGCTCAGCCCCTACCAAAAGACATTGGAATGGGATCAAACAAATAGTTTGATACCTTCGGGGAACTACTGATTTATAATTATTTTATTCTAACAACTCGAAACAAGATTTGTTTGGTTATACAGATGCAGATTATTTATCCGATCTACATAAAGCTAAATCTCAAACTGGATATGTATTCCTAAATGGAGGCACCGCAATATCATGACGTTCTCAAAACAAACACTTGTTGCAACATCATCAAATCATGCCGAAGTGATTGCATTACATGAAGCTACTCGGGAATGATTTTAGTTAAGATCAATGATACAAATCATTATTGATTCTTGTGGACTAGAACGCTATAAAAGCGTAACAACTATCTATGAAGATAATACAGCTTACATAATACAAATGAAAGAAGAGTATCAAAAATGACAGAACAAAACATAAATGCTGACGAGGCGCTAAAGCTATAAACGGTCTTAACGGTCATAAGTTTGATGGAAAAGAATGGTATATTGGTAAGGCTCAGAAAAAGACTGAAAGGGAATAGGAACTGAAACAACGGTTTGAACAAACCATGAAGGAGACTGTAGACAAATCACGAGGGCTAAACTTGTACATAAAAGATTTAGATGATACAGTTTCAGATGAAAACCTCAGATTTTTCTCATATACTCAAGATATCGTAAAAGACAACCAGATTAAAATGAGATACGTTCAATCAACAACTCTGCTGATCTTTATACCAAAGCACTGCTAACTGCTATTTTCAGAACACACGTTCATAATATTGGCATGAGGCATGTTCAGAAGATGTAACAACTCAGGCGTTGCCTACTTGAGGGGGAGTCAACTTTATGCTGCACTCTTTTTCCCTTAGCTAAAGTTTTATCCCAATGAGTTTTCTTTAGCAAGGTTTTTAACGAGGCAGTACTAGTTATTCTCTAATAAAATTGTCATCCAAGGGGGAGTGTTATAAAATATCTAGATTGTGTTATAAAATATCTAGATTGGATGTTAATTTTATTATTATTATATTTCTTGCATAGTAATATTTTATACTATAAATAGACATGTATGGTAACCATTTAAGGTGCACCATTTCTCTTGAAATATCAATATCAATATTTATTCTCTCCTTCTTCTCTCTTTTTCTCTCTTTGTTCTTATAACCATTAAAGGTAGTTATAAGCCTACTGAATTATAACAGATCAATATTTGTAGTTTTTATTAAAGAAATAAAAAAAATCAATTCAAGGTTTTCTTTAAAAAATAATTACTTTTATTATATGGTTTCATTATAAATAATTCTTGCACATTATATATATATACACACACTAACTTTCCTTTCACTTTAGCCATCGGTTAGCATTAAGTACCGCGCTTCACTGCGGGTAGTGTTGATGATATTATACGCAAAATAGATATTACATAAGTTATATTATCCGATGATATACAAAATTGAAATAAACACCAATTCGATAGGTAATGACGTTCAGTGTAATCAGAGGAACCCAAAGTTGTACGGGGTTCGGGTTTAGGGTTTATGGTTTAAGGTTTAGGGTTTAGGGTTTAGTGTGTAGGGTTTAGTGTGTAGGGTTTAGGGTTTATGGTTTAAGGTTTAGGGTTTAAGGTTTAAGGTGTAAGGTTTAAGGTTTAGGGTTTATGGTTTAAGGTTTAGGGTTTAAGGTTTAAGGTGTAAGGTTTAAGGTTTAGGGTTTAGGGTTTAAGGTTTAAGGTGTAAGGTTTAGGGTTTAGGGCTTATGGTTTAGGGTTTAGGGTTTAGTGTGTACGGTTTAGAGTTTAAGGTTTATAGTTTAGGGTTTAGGGTGCAGGGTTTAAGGTTTAAGGTTTAGGGTGTAGGGTTTAGGGTTTATGGAGAAAAATCCTAGATGGTCCTCTAATGCTAAACGAAGTAATTGCTTGGTGCAAAAAAATCAAAAAGCTTTATTGTTCAAAAGTAACTTCGAGAAGGCATTTGATTATATTCATTGGGACTACATATTTACGTTGATGCGATTTATGGGTTTTAGTGAAAGATGAATATCGTGGATCCGCGCATGTATTGTTTCGTCCAGAAATAGACGCCTCATAGTTACCTCCATCATTTATGCAACTCTTTTGAATATGTGGGCTTAGATTGACAGGTGATTCACGAACGTTAAAACTTGTAAAAATTATATGATGACATATATATGATTATATATATAGTTAACATGATATTATGATAAGTATGTATCTCATTAGGTATTTTAACAATGAGTTATATACATAAAATTGAGTTTATTGAATTAAGAAACTCGAAACGATATATATAACGATTATCGTTATAACAACGTCTTACTAAATACATATGAATCATATTAAGATATTGATACACTATGTTTAATCATGATAAATGATAAGTAAACATGTCATTAAGTGTATTAACAATGAACTACATATGTAAAAACAAGACTACTAACTTAATGATTTCGAAACGAGACATATATGTAACGATTATCGTTGTAACAACATTTAACTGTATATATATCATACTAAGATATATTAATATATCATAATATCATGATAATGTAATAATTTAACATCTATTTAGATATAATAAACAATGAGTTAACAACATTTAACAAGATCGTTAACCTAAAGGTTTCAAAACAACATTTACATGTAACGACTAACGATGACTTAACGACTCAGTTAAAATGTATATACATGTAGTGTTTTAATATGTATTCATACACTTTTGAAAGACTTCAAGACACTTATCAAAATACTTCTACTTAACAAAAATGCTTACAATTACATCCTCGTTCAGTTTCATCAACAATTCTACTCGTATGCACCTGTATTCGTACTCGTACAATACACAGCTTTTAGATGTATGTACTATTGGTATATACACTCTAATAATCAGCTTTTAGCAACCCATGTGAGTCACCTAACACATGTAGGAACCATCATTTGGCAACTAGCATGAAATATCTCATAAAATTACAAAAATATTAGTAATCATTCATGACTTATTTACATGTAAACAAAATTACACATCCTTTATATCTAATCCATATACCAAAGACCAAAAACACCTACAAAAACTTTCATTCTTCAATTTTATTCATCTAATTGATCTCTCACGAGTTCTATCTTCAAGTTCTAAGTGTTCTTCATAAATTCTATAAGTTCTAGTTTTATAAAATCAAGAATACTTCCAAGTTTGCTAGCTTACTTCCAATCTTGTAAAGTGATCATCCAACCTCAAAAAATCTTTCTTATTTATAGTAAGATATCTTTCTAATACAAGGTAATACTCATATTCAAACTTTGTTTCAATTTCTATAACTATAACAATCTTATTTCGAGTGGAAATCTTACTTGAATTTGTTTTCGTGTCATGAATCTATTTCAAGAACTTTCAAGCCATCCAAGGATCATTTGAAGCTAGATCTATTTTTCTCATTTCCAGTAGGTTTATCCACAAAACCTGAGGTAGTAATGGTGTTCATAACATCATTCGATTCATATATATAAAACTACCTTATTCGAAGGTTTAAACTTAAAATCACTAGAACATAGTTTAGTTAATTCTAAACTTGTTCGCAAACAAAAGTTAATTCTTCTAACTTGACTCTTAAAATCAACTAGACACATGTTATATATCCATATGATATGCTAACTTAATGATTTAAAACCTGAAAAAACGAAAAACACCGTAAAACCGGATATACGCCGTCGTAGTAACACCGCGGGCTGTTTTGGGTTAGTTAATTAAAAACTATGATAAACTTTGATTTAAAAGTTGTTCTTCTGAAAAAATGATTTTTCTTATGAACATGAAACTATATCCAAAAATCATGGTTAAACTCAAAGTGGAGGTATGTTTTCCAAAATGGTCATCTAGACGTCGTTCTTTCGACTGAAATGACTACATTTAAAAAAACGACATGTAACCTGTATTTCCGACTATAAACTTATACTTTTTCTGTTTAGATTCATAAACTTAAGTTCAATATGAAACCATAGCAACTTGAAACACTCAAAACGGGTTTATAACGAAGAAGTTATGGGTAAAACAAGATTGGATATTTTTGCTTGTTGTAGCTACGTGAAAATTGGTAACAAATCTATATTAATCATATCCTAGCTAACTTATATTGTATTATACATGTATTCTAATATATTATGTAATCTTGGGATACCATAGACACGTATGCAAATGTTTTGACATATCATATCGACCCATCTATATATATTATTTGGAACAACCATAGACACTCTATATGCAGTAATGTTGGAGTTAGCTATACAGGGTTGAGGTTGATTCCAAAAATATATATACTTTGAGTTGTGATCTAGCCTGAGACGTGTATACACTCGGTCGTGGATTGATTCAAGATATTATATATCGATTTATTTCTGTACATCTAATTGTGGACAACTAGTTGTAGGTTACTAACAAGGACAGCTGACTTAATAAACTTAAAACATTAAAACGTATTAAAAATGTTGTAAATATATTTTGAACATACTTTGATATATATGTACATATTTGTTATAGGTTCGTGAATCGACCAGTGGCCAAGTCTTACTTCCCGACGAAGTAAAAATATGTGAAAGTGAGTTATAGTCCCACTTTTAAAATCTAATATTTTGGGATGAGAATTCATGCAGTTTTATAAATGTTTTACGAAATAGACACAAGTAATTGAAACTACATTATACGGGTGAATGATCGAAGCCGAATATGCCCCTTTTGCTTGGTAACATAAGAATTAGTAAACCGATATACTAATTGACGCGAATCCTAAAGATATATCTATTGGGCCTAACGAACCTCATCCAAAGTACCGGATGCTTTAGTACTTCGAATTCGTTTTTATCATGTCCGAAGGATTTCCCGGAATGATAGGGGATATTCTTATATGCATCTTGTTAATGTCGGTTACCAGGTATTCACCATATGAATAAATTTTATCTCTATGTATGGGATGTATATTGAAATATGAAATCTTGTGGTCTATTATTATGATTTGATAATATATAGGTTAAACCTATAACTCACCAACATTTTTTTTTAACGTTTTAAGCATGTTTATTCTCAGGTGATTATTAAGAGCTTCCGCTGTTGCATACTAAAATAAGGACAAGATTTGGAGTCCATGCTTGTATGATATTATGTAAAAACTGCATTCAAAAAACTTATTTTTGATGTAATATATTCTTATTGTAAACCATTATGTAATGGTCGTGTGTAAACGGTATATTTTAGATTATCATTATTTGATAATCTACGTAATGCTTTTTAAACCTTTATCGATAAAATAAAGGTTATGGTTGTTTTAAAAAATGAATGCAGTCTTTGAAAAACGTCTCATATAGAGGTCAAAACCTCGCGACGAAATCAATTAATATGGAACGTTTATAATCAATATGAACGGGACATTTCAGTATGGTTATTCTGGAATGGTATAGTTATTCCGGAATGATGTGGAAGATCCGACTATGATGTGACGGATGAATGTCTTCACTATTGGTTAGGTGGAAGGACTTTACGAGATGTTTATTCCAAGTGCTTCTTCACAATGTTCTCCTGACTGGGTATGGTTGCAATCAGTTCATATATTTATCCGTAGTATTCTGTGGAGATTGTCGTGTGACTAGTGTGTTTAGCTGAGTAAACCTTGATGTGACAATATATTTTGTAACCTCTTCGATATATTTGTACTCGGGTGGGTGGTGTCGGTGTATGACTCACTTGTTCGGGTAGGATGGGCTTATGTGAAGTCATGACCAACTTTTATCCGGGACATCATTTCTTCCCGGATGTGTACTTGAATGATATTTTGGCCGGTTTGCTTAAGTATGACCGAGAGAATGCATTCCCTCCTGGACCGTAACGCCGGTAAATTCGAGACGGGACTTCGTTAAGTTATGAAAAGATGTGTTTTATCGATACAAATCATTATGCGTATCATCAACCACCGAACAACCGAACCATAACTGTACAACCGAACCACCAAAGGACATCCAATGAACCATCACCGGAGCACCACCAGACAACCAAAACCATCAATGAACCACCTTCAGATCAATTACCACCACCGAATCGCCAACGTACCCTTGTCAGACCAACGAACTACCGAACCACCACTAGACCACAACCTGACCACTAGACGACAATTAAACCACCACATAACCACCAACCGGACAAACGAACCAACACTAGGTCATATTTGAACAGTCACCGAAACACACAATTGAACAACTACCGAATCACCATCACGCAAGGATGTTTTTTAGTTAACTTTCCAAACAAGTACATCAATCACCTATACAATGACAAAAGAAAAACTTCCATATATCTATTACAATCACTTAAACACACCAAAATAATGACATGTAAAATTACATAAATACTATATTTAAATACTTTGAGATCAATAGTTGTAATACTAAATATATGTAGTATCTAATAACATAATAATCATCAGTTCAATATTTTCTAAAACATGAAAAATGTTACTATAAAGTTTTGTTCGTTAATATCTACAAAAGGTTTCTATATGATTGATAATATGTAACAAAAAATTTTAGTATACTCACGAAGCAGATTTGAGATGCTAAAATATATGTATTATAATTCTAATCTAATAATCCATCTAATACTAATCTTCTAATTTCTAATTATCTAATCTAATATATCTAATCTAATATCTAATCTAAGGTGCTGTTTGTTTTTTAAGATGTTTTTGTCTGAAGATCTGTGGACCACGTCTGTAAAGAAGATGTGGTTTAAAGGTCTGTAGGCTGAACATTGAAGACTATTTATGTCTGCTAAAATTTTACTGTATAAAAAATCACAAATAATTTTCAGTTTTTATCGAAAAGATGTTGAATTAAAAAGTATTCTAATAACTTTTTAACAAGAGTAATATTTTTTTTAAAAGCTAAAGTTTCATTCCAATATTACATTACCGATAACCGTGTGAAATAAAGATACAAACCAACATTACATTACCAATAACCCAAATGACTAGTCAAAACAAAAATCAAAAACCAAACTTTGTCCTCCTATGAACACTGATCACGAGAACAACTTCACCAAATCAACAATTGCTCCAATCTTCAAAACTCGCTGCAATTTTGTTGTTTCATGAGGCCAACCACAAGTGAGATAGAATCTTTAATTAGAACCAAAAGCTGATTTCCCTTCATGTACTAATTTATTTCTCCATTTATGATTTCTAGTTTCCACAACCCCTTTTCATTTATTATAACTAAAACAAAAAACTGTACTGCGTATATAAATTGTATAACTCATCTTTGGGGTTTTCTTTTTTACCTTTGTTTCATCTTAGGTTTTCTCAAGGGTTTTTGAGATCAAACAAATGGAAAATTTTGAGATGCAAAAGAATTTATCAAAGTAAAAAATAACCCCTAAATAAATGGAAAGAAGTTGTGTAAAAAAAATATATATATATACCGAGTTACGGCTGCCGGAGGTGCCGCCGCTGCTGGAGGTGCCGCCGCCGGAAGTGGTGTCGCCGGAAGTGGTCATTGCGATGGAGGTGAGTTGATGGGTGGGTGGAGAAGGGTTGAAAGAGAAAGGGAAAAGTTGGAGAAGAGAAGTGATTATGTATTAAAATGTCTTCTAATTTATGAAGCTATGTTTTAGAGCTTCCCACTTGCAGACATTTGAAGCACTTATTTTGTCTTATGTCTTCGAAAAAAACAAACGGTCTTCAAAAGAAATGTCTGCCCGCCCGTAGACACAAGGGTCTTCAATGAAAAAAAATAAACACCACCTAATAATACTAACATAATAAAGCAATTTCAATATTTTAAATCAATCTTGGTTGAAACATGAAAAATTTTAAACTCAGTATTTGAGATTGAGATGCCCGCTAAAACAATTGACATTAAATTCAAAACCTCAAATTTCAATACCCGCATTTTATCCAAACTTTATCACCACCAAAATCAAACCATTGCGTGATAGACTCGGGCTCCGTTATCATATCATCAGCAAAATAAAATAATAAATTTAGGGCAAAAAAGCACCTTGAATCTTAGGGGGTTCAAGCGGTTTATCATCAAATTAAGCAGAAATTGGGTCGATACTATCATCTGTTAGCTATTAGGTTTATCAAATTTGCTAGGGTTTCAATATATTTTAAGCGTGAAACTTAACTTTATCATCTGTGAATGGACGAGATCTGGGAGAGAGCAGTGGCCGTTTACCACATCCGCCATTATTTCAGAAGTTTACGCACTTACAACACATATATGGTATCTTGTAATTTCTGGTTGAAGCTGGTTTGGAATCGTTGAGAGATTTTGATTTATCGAACAATCGTTGTTTGCATTTTTATTAAATCTTTTGTCTGTATTTGGTTCATGATGTTGTTGTCGTTATTGATAAGTTACAGCTGTTGTTTGTTATTGTAATGTTGTAGATGGTATTACTTCAGTTCCTGGATTGATCTCATCGACATATTCTTTTTCTGTTGCATATGCTTTTGGTTCGGTTTGAATCACACAAACAAGTCCAAATATATTTCATTTAGGTCTGAATATCTTATCAAGTTTTGTCAAACCTAAGAAGAAATGGAGTTACTGAAGGTACTCTCATCAATCCATTATCTTTATTATTTATCTCCTATTTTCTGACTTGCAAATTGCTTAGTTATGTATATAGGAAATTGTTCATTTCACGTTTGCGAATACTGTTTAAATGTGCATTAGAAAATACTCTCTCATTTTTTAGTGATATGAGTTGGTGGGTTCATCTTCGCCAAATGTTACTAGACTTTTATATTTGATTTTTGTAACTATGTTTAATTCCAGATGAAACATATATGAGATTCTGAGTTTGTTATTAAATCAAAATCAGTTTTTGGATGTCAATTTCATTTATAGAATTTGTTTGTTTTAATTATAATTTTATGATCATGCCCATGATTATTTTATATTTATCATGACCACTATAGCTGATTTGCGCGACTCCTAAAAATCGGTTTCATAATTTTATTTTGAGATTTTAGGACGTTTTTAATGGATCCTAATATATGTTTTAGGACCCATTTTTCATGTAAATAATTATATTATAGGACCCTAAAAAGGGTATCATCATCTTAGTTAGGATATTATGACCTTCATTAACAGTCCTAACATGTGCTTTTTAGGACCTTTTTTGTGTGTTTTAGGACTCTATCGAAAGGTCGCAATATAGTATTTAGGACTCTATTCGTGTGGTCCTTAATTATTTTATAAGACCCTATTTATGGGTTTCAAAAAACATATTTTAGGACCCTATTTGTGTGGTTCTTAATGATATTATAGGACCCTTATTAATGGGTTTCATAAACTTATTAGAACCTTTTTTAAGAATCCTAATATGTTTTTTAGGACCCTTAAATAAAGTCCTTATATGTTTTAAAATATTAGAAGTCCCATTATATGACTCTATAATAAGGTCCTAATATGTTCTTGGAACCCTTCTTAAGCGTCCTTAATGATATTATAGGACCCTTATTCATGGGTTTCATAAACTTTTTTCATCTATTATGACCCTTTTTAAAGATCCTGATACGTTTTTTAGGACCCTTAAATAAAGTCTCTATATGTTTTAAAATATTAGAAGTCACATTATATGACCATATAATAACGTCCTAACATGTTCATGTGACCCTTCCTAACGGTCCTTAATGATATTATAGGACCCTTATTAATGGGTTTCATAAACTTTTTTCAGCTATTAGGACCCTTTTTAAAGATCCTCATATGTTTTTTAGGACCCTTAAATAAAGTACTTATTTGTTTTGAAATATTAGATGTCGCATTATATGACCCTAGAATAAGGTCCTAATATGTTCATGGGACCTTTCGTAAGGGTTCTTATACATTTTTTAAAACCCTTTTCTAATAAGGTCCTAAAATGTTGTTAGGACCCTTCTTAGGCTATTGGGAGGCCACTGTGGGAGGACCAATTCGTTAGTGGTCCTATCAGCTCAAATGTCCTATTAGTGTACATAATAGGACCTTTGTGGGTAGGCCGTTTTTCTTGTAGTGAGTCTCAAAAATTTTGAACTGTTTCATATATTCAATTGACCTTTGACCATTCCCGACGATTCACGAACAACTATTTGTAAATAGATACACACACACACACACACACACACACACACACACACATATATATATATATATATATATATATATATATATATATATATATATATATATATATATATATATATATATATATATATATATATATATATATATATGTATGTATGTATGTATGTGTGTGTGTGTGTGTGTATAATAAAAATAATTTGAAATATTATTTGAAATAATATATGATTAAATTGTTGGAAATAAATATGTAAAATAATATGCAATGTAATGAAAAATATTATAAATATGTATTTAAACACTACTTGTAAATATAGAAAATTATATTAAATCTATTTGTTTAAAATTTTATAACATATATTTATGTGGTAAAACTTGTTATTTAGAAACTGATTTATATATATATATATATATATATATATATATATATATATATATACATATACATATATATATACATATACATATATATATATATATATATATATATATATATATATATATATATATATATATATATATATATATATATATATATATATATATATATATAGAAAATGGAATATGAATGATTTCAAGCTTAAATAGTAAACGTCTATAATACTCAGTTGGCATCTCGTTAGTGTTCATATAGATCTATTACACATATATGAAGATTTAAAATAAAAGTTGAAATGTAAATCGATTACGAAGATTTTAGGTTTGTTAAAAATATTTTTACCTTTTTAAGTTTAAATATTAGTACTCCGTACATATTAATTAGAACAGAAAATAAATAATTATCGAACTTTTTTGATCAGGTTTCAAACAGTTAATGATTGTAATAATTAATTATAATTAAGCTAAAAATTTGGGATTTTTAGGAACACTTTTATACGTTAACTGTTTATCAATGGACACGATATAGCCATCAGTGATAAACTGTCGGTAGAATCAGCCAAATCAATGGCTACTTTACTGTTTCTAATTTGAAATTTAAACTGCACGTTTCATTCACTGAATGTAAATAATTATTATTATATTGGTATTATTAATTATTATTGGTATTATATATTACAAGTGGGTTTGTTTTCTGGACATCAAACCACTACTCATTTAAACACTAGTTCTTCTTCTACTTATAATCATCAAGAGTTCCAGCTTGTATTTTGTAACAACCCTGATTTTTCCGTTACTTCCGTTAACCTTCCGTTAGTTTATTTAACGGCGATTATTTAACTTTTATGTGTTTATGTGTAATAAATGCATACTTGATCTTCGGAGGATTATAATAATTAATATGGGTTGATATTAATTCAAACAAATATTTCGGATAATGAAATACGATAAAAATGATACGATTTTAATAATAGTTTTTTGAGCAATGAAACGCTCGGGTTTATTTTAATAATTAATTTTATTAATTATTAACTTTTTAAAATATTTAATTTATTGGGTTTTTTAATAAATTAAGCGATTGGTTGCGTTTAACGATCGGGTTAGCGTTCTGGGCCTTCGGTACGACTAAACGACACTTAAAACGGACCACGATTACACGGAATTTCAAAACGAGAGCCCGGGAGTCATCCCCATGGGCCATTCGGCCGACCCCCTCCCCTCTCCCCTTATTTTGTTAAATTTTGACTACTTGAGGGACCTAAGTGCTAGATTGGTGAAACTAGGGCTAGATATAAATACTTGTGATTAACCTAAACTAATTAAACCCTCACAAACACAATACCAGTCGACTTTTTGCTCCCTCCCTCCCTTGTTGCTGCCGTCGATCACCATCACCACTACTGTAGTGACCCGAACTTTTCCATGTTTATATATATTAAATGAATTGGTTATTTACATGATTAAGTGTTTCCAACATATTAAGCAATCAAACTTGTTAAGACTTGATTAATTGAAATAGGTTTCATATAGTCAATTGACCACCAAAGTTGATCGGTGATTCACGAACGTTAAAACTTGTAAAAACTATATGATGACATATATATGGATATATATATAGTTAGCATGATATTATGATAAGTAAGTATCTCATTAGGTATTTTAACAATGAGTTATATACATAAAAATGAGACTATTGAATCAAGAAACTTGAAAACGATATATATAATGATTATCGTTATAACAATGTTTTACTAATTACATATGAATCATTTTAAGATATTGTTACACTAGATATAAACATGATAATGATAAGTAAACATATCATTAAGTATATTAACAATGAACTACATATGTAAAAACAAGACTACTAACTTAATGATTTCGAAACGAGACATATATGTAACGATTATCGTTGTAACGACATTTAAATGTATATATATCATATTAAGATATATTAATATATCATAATATCATGATAATATAATAATTTAACATCTCATTAGATATAATAAACATTGGGTTAACAACATTTAACAAGATCATTAACCTAAAGGTTTCAAATTAACATTTACATGTAACGACTAACGATGACTTAACGACTCAGTTAAAATGTATATACATGTAGTGTTTTAATATGTATTCATACACTTTTGAAAGACTTCAAGACACTTATCAAAATACTTCTACTTAACAAAAATGCTTACAATTACATCCTCGTTCAGTTTCATCAACAATTCTACTCGTATGCACCCGTATTTGTACTCGTACAATACACAGCTTTTAGATGTATATACTATTGGTATATACACTCCAATGATCAGCTCTTAGTAGCCCATGTGAGTCACCTAACATATGTGAGAACCATCATTTGGCAACTAGCATGAAATATCTCATAAAATTACAAAAATATTAGTAATCATTCATGACTTATTTACATGTAAACAAAATTACACATCCTTTATATCTAATCCATATATCAATGACCAAAAACACCTACAAATACTTTAATTCTTCAATTTTCTTCATCTAATTAATCTCTCTCAAGTTCTATCTTCATGTTCTAAGTGTTCTTCATAAATTCTATAGGTTCTTGTTTCATAAAATCAAGAATACTTCCAAGTTTGCTAGCTTACTTCCAATCTTGTAAAGTGATCATCCAACCTTAAGAAATCTTTCTTATTTAGAATAAGATATCTTTCTAATACAAGGTAATACTCATATTCAAACTTTGATTCAATTTCTATAACTATAACAATCTTATTTCGAGTGAAAATCTTACTTGAACTTGTTTTTGTGTCATGATTCTGCTTCAAAAACTTTCAAGCCATCCAAGGATCCTTTGAAGCTAGATCTATTTTTCTCATTTCCAGTAGGTTTATCCACAAAACCCGAGGTAGTAATGATGTTCATAACATCATTCGATTCATATATATAAAACTACCTTATTCGAAGGTTTAAACTTGAAATCACTAGAACATAGTTTAGTTAATTCTAAACTTGTTCGCAAACAAAAGTTAATCCTTCTAATTTGACTTTTAAAATAAAATAAACACATGTTATATATCTATATGATATGCTAACTTAATGATTTAAAACCTGAAAACACGAAAAATACCGTAAAACCGGATATACGCCGTCGTAGTAACACCGCGGGCTGTTTTGGGTTAGTTAATTATAAACTATGATAAACTTTGATTTAAAATTTGTTCTTCTGGGAAAATGATTTTTCTTATGAACATGAAACTATATCCAAAAAATCATGGTTAAACTCAAAGTGGAAGTATGTTTTTCAAAATGGTCATCAAGACGTCGTTCTTTCGACTGAAATGACTACCTCTTACAAAAATGACTTGTAACTTATATATTTAACTATAAACCTATACTTTTTATGTTTTTTTTTCATAAACTTAAGTTCAATTTGAAATCATAGCAACTTGAAACACTCAAAACGGATTTAAAACGAAGAAGTTATGGGTAAAACAAGATTGGATATTTTTTGATTGTTGTAGCTACGGGAAATATTGTAACAATTCTATACAAATCATATCCTAGCTAACTTATATTGTATTATACATGTATTCTAATATATTATGTAATCTTGGGATACCATAGACACGTATGCAAATGTTTTGACATATCATATCGACCCATGTATATATATTAATTGGAACAACCATAGACACTCTATATGCAGTAATGTTTGAGTTAGCTATACAAGGTTGAGGTTGATTCCAAAAATATATATACTTTGAGTTGTGATCTAGCCTGAAACGTGTATACACTGGGTCGTGGATTGGGTCAAGATAATATATATCAATTTATTTCTGTACATCTAACTATGGACAACTAGTTGTAGGTCACTAACAAGGACAGCTAACTGAATAAACTTAAAACAGCAAAACGTATTAAAAATGTTGTAAATATATTTTGATCATACTTTGATATATATGTACATATTTGTTATAGGTTCGTGAATCGACCAGTGGCCAATTCTTACTTCCCGACGAAGTAAAAATCTGTGGAAATGAGTTATAGTCCCACTTTTAAAATCTAATATTTTGGGATGAGAATACATGCAGTTTTATAAATGTTTTACAAAATAGACACAAGTAAATGAAACTACATTCTATGGCTGGATTATTAAACCGAATATGCCCCTTTTTAGTCTGGTAATCTAAGAATTAGGGAACAGACACCCTAATTGACGCGAATCCTAAAGATAGATCTATCGGGCTCAACGAGCCCCATCTAAAGTACCGGATGCTTTAGTACTTCGAATTCATCATGTTCGAAGGGAGTCCCGGAATGATAGGGGATATTCTATATACATCTTGTTAAGGTCGGTTACCAAGTGTTCACCATATGAATGATTTTTATATATTGAAATATGAAATCTTGTGGTCTATTATTACGATTTGATAAATATATAGGTTAAACCTATAACTCACCAACATTTTTTGTTGACGTTTAAAGCATGTTTATTCTCATGTGATTACTAAGAGCTTCCGCTGTTGCATGCTATTATATGGACAAGATTTGGTGTCAGCATGCATGTATAATATTGTTTAAAACTGCATTCGAGATTTATTTTGTTGTAACATATTAATATTTGTAAACCAATATGTATTGGTAGTGTATAAGTGTGATATTTGTTAGATTATCATTTTTAGATAATTTAAGTGGTGACTTTTTAACCTTGTTGATAAAATAAAGGTTATGGTTTGTTTTAAAAACGAATGCAGTCTTTGAAAAATGTCTCATATAGAGGTCAAAACCTCGCAACGAAATCAATTAATATGGAACGTTTATAATCAATATGAACGGAACATTTCAGTTGGTATCCGAGCGTTGGTCTTAGAGAACCAGAATTTTTGCATTAGCGTGTCTTACCGAGTTTGTTAGGATACATTAGTGAGTCTGGACTTCGACCGTGTTTTTCTTCAAAAACGATTGCTTAACATTTTTTTGTTGGAAACTATATATTATTAACATGTAAATATTATGTGATATATTAATCTTTTAACGTGTTTGATATTGTGTAATAGATGTCTACCTCTAGTACAAATCTCATCGACTCACCTAATAATAATGAAGAGTCGAATATACTTTGGGAAGATTCACAAATTCCTAAAGAAGAGGAACCGGAAGAGGAGGAACCGGAAGAAGAGGAACCGGTAGAGGAGGAACCGGAAGAAGAGGAACCCGAAGAGGAGGAACCAGAAGAAGAGGAACCGGAAGAGGAGGAACCAGAAGAGGAAGAACCGGAAGAAGAATGTGACGACCCAGAAATTTCCGACTAAATTTAAACTTAATCTTTATATGATTTCGACACGATGAGCAAAGTCTGTAATGTGAGTCTCAGAATTTTTGAATTGTTTACATGGATTCATTCAACCCGTGACCAATTCCAACGATTCACGAACCATTAAATAATAAATAGAGATGTATATATAAATAACTAGACATGTAAATAATTATATATTATAAATTAAATATATTAATAAACTATCATATGATTTAGTTTATTATGAAACTTAAACTTGTTATTTAAAATTTCTTATCTAAATATAGAGAGTAGATTGAAATACAAAAATTGTTACATTTGATTTGTTAATATCATTATTATTATATTTAGTAGTAAAGTTATAATTTTAGTTATATGATTAATATTAGTAATATTATTAAATATTACTATTACCAATTTTAATAAGAATTATTATTATTATTATTATTATAAATTTTATTATTATCATTATTGTAATTGTGATTATTTTTTTTATCATTTATAATATTAGAATTTCTATGATTATTATTAATATTATAAATATTATTATTAATTAGAATTATGAATATATTTATATTAATATTATGAAGAATCTATGTACAGCTAATTACGCGTTGGTTTGTTACAAATCTCTATCACATCTGATGCAATTCGATTAACTAAATTCCACAGACACCATACGAAATTGTTATCAATCATTTTCTAGCTTTATTATTTATTTTTGTTTTTGTCTGTTTGATGGAATCAACCTACCCCCTTTGTGTACTAGTTTCCTTTTTCTATTATCAACCAATTGATTTACGCAAATGGCAGAAGTTTGACTAAAGTTATCGAGTGAGATTGAGATTCCTACTTTATTTGTTATCCATTCTTTTCACTCATAGGGTCCATCTATCTATCTGTTTCATTTCAATTCACATATCATTATATTACTACAACCATCTCTATCTCTTATATATTATATATGTACATATACATGCTTTTGAATTATGAGAAACCACCATCACTAAACACCTCCTTTTCTTTTCCTTGCCATCAACCGAACCACCTTTCATGCTTTCATGTTCTTGTTCGAAGAAAGGACCACCACCATGAACCATCACAAACACCTTTTAAACACCATCGTGAACCACCCAAATAGTCACCATAAACTGCATACTACTTACTGCTATTGTATCTGTCTCTTCTATTTCCGGTTAACCGAAAGCCACCACTTCAAACTCTCAAACCATCACTTGCACATCAACCTGCTACTACCTCTTTCTGTCATACAACAAACCGCAGCCACACGCTCGATTGTATCTGCAACCATTGGGTGTTGCTACTATTCTTTGCTGTTGCTCGCCAATCCTTCTCTTTATGTTCTCGAAACCATCATCACACAATTCACCAAACTACTGCTACTGCAGCTCGCATACATCTGTTTCGAACCAAGAAAACACCACACAACCTATATAAATTCGAATCACAGTTGCAAATAATGATACAAATGGCTTGTGCGTATACCTTTTCCAGTTATGGCCGATATATATCTAAAACAATGATAGCCCCACAACAACCTGGTGCGTCAATTTAAAAAGAAAAGAAAAAGGGACGTTTCTTTTCTCCTTGTATGCTAATATTCCCACTTACAAATAAAACATTCCTTTATAGAATTGCAAAGTCGACTTTTCTTTGGAATGGGTCACCCATGTCTTTAACAAAATTGCACTATGTCTTTTTATATATTATTGAGTTACCTTGTCATACAAGACCCATCCATTAATCCTTGTCGACACAACTCCATTACTTTTCCTAATTCGTTACTTTTAGTCCACAAAAGTAGCTGTTGGATTTTTAATTACAAGAGGAATTGCTAAATTAACTTGGACCGGTTATGATTAAAGGTAATGGATAATGATGATGAATCGGTGAGATGAACGAGTATGTTGGTGAACAGATACGAAAGGGAGAATGATAATCATAAGATAATTAGGGTAATGGATTATGACATCAAAGGACGAGTGTTGTTTAGCTGTAAAGGCGTGTAAAAAAATATATAAATAAATAATAAGCACCGAAAAACTTTTTAGGGTTGGCGACTTCCAGCCTACTTCGTTTATACCAGGACATCGAAAGAGAAATTTAAATCGTGGACTTTAAACTAACTGTTGGGCCGTGTCCCATTTTGTGTAGTTGGGCCAAGGATTAAATTAACTGTTGGGCTCACGAAATTGTGTTGGGCTCCTTAAAATGGGTTAAATAGTTGTGGGTAGCAAATTAAATCAGAAAAACAGAAGCAGACGTATGGTTAAAGTTGTTTGCATGTGAGCGAGAGGTCGCGGGTTCAAGCCCTGTCTGGGGCATTATTTTTAGGAAAACTCTTAAAGGTAGTCTTACTAGTATTGTTATTTTATTATTATTATTATTATTATTATTATTATTATTATTATTATTATTATTATTATTATTATTATTATTATTATTATTATTATTATTATTATTATTATTATTATTATTATTATTATTATTGACATTATTTTTATCAAATAAATATTAGACACATAAAAATATACATTTGATACATAATATAATTATATTAGTATTACATAAGATATTAGAATGAAAATAATGACATTAATTATATAAATATTACCTATAACAAATTAATTAAATATTTGTATATATATGTTAATATAACGATATGTATACATATTAATTATTTTACAAAATAAATATATGTAACACATAATTGAAGATATAATATATATATCTTAAATAGAATTGAGTATGATTATTATATAATTAAAATACTTAAATAAATAGCACATAATTAATAAATGGAATTATGTGATTATATATTTAATATATATACACCAATGATATAGGTTCGTGAATTCGAGGCCAACCCTGCTTTGTTCAATATAGTCATATGTATTTTTACTACAAAATACAGTATGGTGAGTTTCATTTGCTCCCTCTTACTCTTTATATTTTTGGGACTAAGAATACATGCACTGTTTTTATAACTGCTTTATTAAATGCTTTTGAAATATATGTTGAACTGCGAATATATGAAATGCTTTTATAAATGTTTGACGAGATAGACACAAGCAAAACATTCCTCGAATGAATTATTATGCAGACAGAAGTTCTGCGGATTATTATTAAATTATGTGGACATGATAATTGCCACCATTGAATTATGTGGACATGATAATTGCCACCATTGAATTATGTGGACATGATAATTGCCACCAATTGATATGAATGTTATGTATCGAGAGAATGATTTTATACACAGGTTATGTGTATGTTATTTTTGTGCACGAGATATGTGTACGGTTACTAAGATTTATGAAAGATGATTTTGTACACGAGAAAGGTGTACTGTATTTAAAAGATATCGCATGTACATTACAGGTGAGTATAGGATTCGGGCCCATTTGTACCATGCAGGATTTAAATCTTGTGGTCTATCAAAATGATGAATTTTAATGTTTTAAGATAAACCTACGAACTCACCAACCTTTTGGTTGACACTTGAAAGCATGTTTATTCTCAGGTATGAAAGAAACCTTCCGCTGCGCATTTGCTCATTTTAAAGACATTATTTGGAGTCGATCATCGCAATGGGACCAGATGTTGGTGACTTCTTCCAGATGGATTAGGACGGGGTATGACATGTGGTATCAGAGCGGTGGTCTTAGCGAACCAGGTCTGCATTAGTGTGTCTAACTGATAAGTCGTTAGGATGCATTAGTGAGTCTGGACTTCGGCCGTGTCTGCATGTCAAAAGTTTTGCTTATCATTAGTGTCGAAAGTTATTTGTTTATCATCCTTAAAGTCTAGGCACATCTTACTGCCTCTATTGCCTAGATAGTGTATAGACAAAACTCATATCTTAGCGTATCTGCTAATTTACATATTAGCGTATCTATTATTGTTACCTTTGCCTGACAGCTTCCGTAGATTCCTTCGTAACTTATGGGATTTTAGTATTATATATGCATATCTAAATTATGTATTGTAGGGTACTAATCTACGTCCTATAATCTAGTTCTTATCAAAAATCCTTCATCTAATCGTACGAGATGAATCCCTTAACCAGTTCGAATTCCTCGGATTCCGACAGCTATTTCGATATGGAGTTACACCTATCAGTGTCACCAGAATGAACCAATCAATCAGCCATCCCCAATTTATCTGATGGGTTCGTAGTCGACTTAATCAATGGAGACGCGAAGAAGGCAATCCTTTTAATCAACCGAATTCACCTCTGGGCGATAAACCTGAAGCACTTACCGGCGAACCTGTTCGTAACACTATATTCACCCTCATTTCCCGAATATCTCGCCACGACAATATCATAACTCAGATTCTAAACCTTATTCATTCGTCCGTTCTTACTTAAAATCATCCCGGAGTAATAAGTCGACGAACTACGCGCCCGAGTTGTAGCCTTGAAAAATATGGTGCAAAACGTACCAGCTTCAGCAACATCAACGGCACCAACAGTACCACCAATATCAATACCAGTACCATCAACAACACACACCTCAACATCTCATTATGTACCTCGAGTATAATCATCAAGCTGCGAATCGTTCTACATCATTTATCTTCGTTTGACATGGTAATTATGTAATCTTTAATGTTTTAGAGATTATATATTCTTGTTCTAACGATAAATCAAATGAGTTTAATATTATATTAACTCATTAAATCCATGATTTCATCTGAAGAAAATATATATGTATATATATTTTCATAAGGATTGTAATTAAAAATTCTTTTGTACAAATTGTTAATGGTGAAAATATTTTAACGGGTAGGTAATACCCGAGGAATATTTAGATTTCACATTAATAAGTTACACTGTATAATTCTTCGAATCTGATTCAACAGTCATTTATTATCCTATTTACATCCACAGATATACATATCTGTTCACCGCAGAATAACCATTTTCATTCAATTTCATATTTGGATTTTGACCTATCAGAATCCAACAAGTGGCATAATGAAGAAATAATGGACACAATAAAAATTGATTAAAAACAGACTAACTAACAATATGAAATTTTGTTAAGAAACCACGCTAACAAGATCCTAGCTAACTGTTCTTAGCTAACTGTTAATTCTGTATCACATTTTATTTTATCACAATTTAATTATCGCAATTTTATTTATCGTCATTTAATTTCTGTATTTATTTTACGCACTTTAAATATTGGGACACGTATACAAGGTTTTGACATATCATATCGACGCATATATATATATATATATATATATATATATATATATATATATATATATATATATATATATATATATATATATTATTTGGAATAACCATAGACACTCTATATGCAGTAATGATCGAGTTTTCTATACAGGGTTGAGGTTGATTCTATAATAATATATGTACTTTGAGTTGTGATCGAGTCGGAGACATGTACACGGGTCACGATACGTATTAATTAATTCGAATATTATATATTAAACTATATGTGAATTATTGGACTGTCAACTGTGGACTATCGTGTGACGACCCGGCAATTTCTGACCAAATTTAAACTAAATTCTTATATGATTCCGACACGATAAGCAAAGTCTGTAATGTTGAGTCTCAAAAACTTTGAACTGTTTTGTATATTCAATTGACCTTCGACCATTCTCGACGATTCATGAACAACTATATATAAATAGATACTTATACATTAATTTGAAAATATTATTTGAAATAATATATGATTTAATTGTTGAAACTAAATATGAAAAATAATATGCGATGTAATGAAAACTATTATTATAAATATATAGATATATATCTATATATATAAATATGTATATAAATATTACTTGTAAATATATAAATTATATTAAATTCAATGGTTTAAAGATATATAATATATTTATTTAGTAGTTAAACTTGCTATTTAAAACTCTTTATATATAGAAAGAAAATATATTAAAAATAAATGATTTCGAGTCTAATTAGTAAACGTTAGTAGCACTCGGTTGACGATTTGTTATTTTTAATATAGATATTGTACATGTTCATGAAGGATTGAAATAAAAGTTAAACTGTAAATTGATTACGAAGATTTTAGATTTGTCAAAAATATTTTTACCCTTTTAAGATTAAATATTAGCACTCCGTACATATAAATTGGAACATAAAATAAATAATTATTAAACTTTTTTGATCAGGTTTCAAACAGTTAATGAGTGAAATAATTAAATATATTTAATCTAAAAGTTTGAGATTTTTAGGAACACTTTTATATTCTAACTGTTTAGCAATGGACACGAAATGTTCCCATTAAAACCGTCGGCAACATTTAACTAACCCATTATTCTTATTGCATGTTTTTGGTTCTTTTTTTATTTTATTATTATTATATTATTATTATTATTTATATTTTATATATATATAAGCGTATATATATACATATACTTAAAGATGGAACAAGCATTTTTCACCACCACCTTACTCGGCACCCTCCCTATCGCCCACCACCTACAACCACCACCGGAGCACCATTAAACCACCACCATCGCAACCATTACCACCCCACTTTCGCCACCTTTTTTTTGTCTCTCTCTCTCCTCATCGTTAAACTATTAAAATGAAGATGATAAAAAGCTGATAATGATGATGATCATGTTGGAACAGAGACAATGATGATGGTTTGATTATGATGTTGATATGATAGGATAATGATAATAATGATAGAAGATGACGAAGATGATGATAACTATGATGATGATGGTGACGGACGATGGTAATGGAAATGAATCGTGAAACTATGATGGTACACGATGATGGTATTACAACAATGAGGATTAAAGTCGATGATGGTGATGGCAAGGTTATGATGATGATATGGTAACAATGACGATGAGGTGATGACGATGATGATCATGAAGTTATGGTGATGGCAAGGTTATGATGATGATATGGTAACGATGACGATGAGGTGATGACGATGATGATCATGAAGTTATGGTGATGATGATACTGTATATTGTAGATGATGATGATGATGGTTGCATAATGATGATCACGATGGTATATTTTTATTATTATTTATAATAATAATAATTATTATTATTACTATTATTATTATTATTATTATTATTATTATTATTATTATTATTATTATTATTATTATTATTATTATTATTATTATTATTATTATTATTATTATTATTATTATTATTATTATTATTATTATTATTATTTTTATGTTTACTATGATTTTTATAGTTAATGTATTTAATATTATTATTATTATTATCATCATCATTATCATTAATATTAGCATTATCCTTAACAATATTAAAAGAATTACTATAAGAATTTTAATTACAATTATAAGTGATAAACCGCTTTTGACATATTAAATAAATAAAAGTACTAGTTAAAACAAGAAAGTAATTAATGGTTCCTTGGTTTAGTAGCGGGTTTGATGGACAGGAGGTCCTGGGTTCAAACCCAGGCAACCACAATGTATTTTTTTATCAGAAGAAGATGAACTGTGTTAAAAAGTTGGACTGAAAACCTGCTGTTGGGCCGAGTCCCTTTCCTCTTGTTGGGCCGTATTAATTATGGGTGGGCTATGTTTATTCGTTGGCCCAAGAAGCCATCATATGTGTTGTACGAAGACTAATACTATGATGAAGATATATGTAAATGTTGTATTATAAAGACAGTAGAAATATAGGTTAAATAATTTAGGATACAAGTTAGCACAGAAAAGTACCATTAGAGGAATGGTTGGGTGTGTTTGGATGGATCGAGAGGTCGCGGGTTCGAGCCCTGCATGTGACATAATTGTTATCCTTTTTAAGGTAGTATTGTTTACTATTAGTAATTATTATATTTATTACTATTATCATTATTATCATTATTATTATTATTATTATTATTATTATTATTATTATTATTATTATTATTATTATTATTATTATTATTATTATTATTATTATTATTATTATTATTATTATTATTATTATTATTAATTATTAATATAAGTAATAACATATAACATTTTTATTTATTAGTATTATCATTATTAGTAGTATAAGTATTTTCATTTTTATTAACAATATTATTATATTTTTTTTAGTATTATTAATATATCAAATAGAGATTTTCTATATAAAAATATATTTATGACATAAAACATTTAATAATTGGTAATAAATATTAATTATCTATTTAATGTATATAAAAATAAATATATCTAATTAACTTAATAATGAAACATATAAATTATTAAAATAACAATTAAATCACTAATAATATATAAATTGTTCGACTACTATTATAGTGTATTAATATATATACACAAATGATATAGGTTCGTGAATCCGATGCCAACCCTGCATTGTTCAGTTGTTCAATATAGTCATATGTATTTTTACTACAAAATACATTAGGTGAGTTTCATTTGCTCCCTTTTTAAATGCTTTTGCTATATATATTTTTGGGACTGAGAATACATGCGCTGCTTTTATAAATGTTTTACGAAATTGACACAAGTACTTAAAATTACATTCTATGGTTGGATTATTAAACCGAATATTGCTCTTCAAGTCTAGTAACCTAAGAATTTAGGGAAATTGCCCCTGATTGACGCGAATCCTAAAGATAGATCTATGGACCTTGACAAGTCCCATTCGGGGTACGAATGCTTTAGTACTTCGAGATTATTATACAGACGAGAGCTTCTATTTTGGGGATATTCTATGCATTAAGTTAACGTCGGTTACCAGGTGTTCAATCCATATGAATGATATTTTTGTCTCTATGCATGGGACATATGTTTATGAGAAATGGAAATATGAAACCTTGTGGTCTATTAAAATTATGAAATTATTATTTATGATAAACTAGTGAACTCACCAACCTTTTGGTTGACACTTGAAAGCATGTTTATTCTCAGGTACGAAAGAAATCTTCCGCTGTGCATTTGCTCATTTTAGAGATATTACTTGAAGTCATTCATGACATATTTCAAAAGACGTTGCATTCAAGTTATTGAGTTCATCAAGATTATTATTAAGTCGTTGATAGTTTTATATTTTATGAAATGAGATGCATGCCTGTCAACTTTCGATGAAATGAAAGTTTGTCTTTTAAAAACAAATGCAATGTTTGTAAAATGTATCATATAGAGGTCAGGTACCTCGTGATGTAACCAAATGTAATGAATTCGTCCGGATGGATTAGGACGGGCATCATAGTTGGTATCAGAGCAATGGTCTTAGCGAACCAGGTATGCATTAGTGTGTATAACTGATAAGTCGTTAGGATGCATTAGTGAGTCTGGACTTCGACCGTGTCTGCATATCAAAAGTTTTGCTTATCATTTTTGTCGGAAATCATCTGCTTATCATCCTTAAGAAATTACCTGCTTATCATTCCTAGTATAGATACATCTTACTGCATTGATTGCATGAATAGTGTATAGACAAATCCATATCTTAGCGTATCTGTTATTGTAAACTTTGCCTGTCGTATTCCGTAGATTCCTCCGTAACTTATTGAATTTTAGTATTATATATGCATATGTAAATTATGTATTGCAGGGTACTAATCTACATCCTATAATCTATTTCTTATCGAAAATCCTTCATCTGAGCGTACGAGATGAATCCCTCAACCAGTTCGAGTCCCTCAGATTTCGATAGCTATTCCGATAGTTATTCCGACAGCTATTCCGACATGGATATTCACCTAAACTCCGAAAGCCGTGTCACCAGAATGAACCAACCAATCATCCATCCCCAATTCATCTGATGGGTTTGTAGTCGACTTAACCGATGGAGACGAGAAGAAGGCGATCCCTTCTGCACTCTTGGCGAAGAACCTGAAGCATTCATCGGTGAACCAATCCGAAACACTATATTCGCCCTCATTACCCGAATATATCGCCATGATTATATACTATCTCAAATTCAAAACCTTATTCATTCGCTCGTTTCGACCGACAATCATCCCAGAATAATATAAGAAGTCAACGAGCTTCGCGCCCGAGTTGTAGCCTTAGAAAATATGGTGCAAAACATACCAACTTCAGCAACATCACCGACACCAACAGTACCATCAATAACGGCACCAATACCATCAACAATCTATACCTCAACATCTCATTATGTACCTCGAGCATAATCATCAATCTACGAATCGTTCTACATCATTTATCTTCGTTCGACATGGCGATTATGTAATCTCTAATGTTTTAGAAATTATATAGTATTGTTCTAATGATAAATCAAATGAGTTTAATAGCATATTGACTCATTAAATCCATGATTACATCTGAAGAAAATATATATGTAAGTATATTTTCATAAAGATTGTAATTAAAAATTCTTTTGTACAAACTGTTAATGGTGAAAATATTTTAACGGGTAGGTAATACCCTAGAAATATTTAGACTTCACATTAATAAGTTACACTGTATATTCTTCGAATCTGATTCAACGGTCATTTACTATCCTACTTACATCTCCAGATACGAATCCGTTCACCACAGAATAACCATTTTTTTCATTCAATTTCATATTTGGGTTTTGACTTATCAGAATCCAACAAGTGGCATAATGAAGAAAAACATTTGACAAAATAAAATTTGTTAGAAACAAACGAATTAACTATGAGAAAATTTGTTAAGAAACCACGCTAACGAAATCCTAGCTAACTGTTCCTAGTTAACTGTTAATTCCGTATTACATTTTATTTATCGCAATTTAATTATCGCAATTTACATTCTCGCAATTTTATTTATCGTCATTTAATTTCTGTTATTTACTTTACGCACTTTATTTATCGTCATTTAATTTCTGTTATTTACTTTAAGCACTTTATTTATCGTCATTTAATTTCTGTTATTTATTTTTATGCACTTTAAATATCGGGACACGTATACAAGGTTTTGACATATCATATCAACACATCTATATATATTATTTGGAATCACCATAGACACTCTATATGCAGTAATGATCGAGTTCTCTATACAGGGTTGAGGTTGATTCTTAAATAATATATATAATTTGAGTTGTGATCGAGTCCGAGACATGTACACGGGTCACGATACGTATTAATTAATTCGAATATTATATATTAAGCTATATATGAATTATTGGAGTGTTAAATGTGGACTATCAACTGTGGACTACCAACATTGGACAATTAAAATGAATTAAAATATTGATTATAACATATGAAACTAAACATTTCTTCAAGTTTGCCACTTGATTTCATCCTAAACCTCATTTGTATCTCGACGATTACAATCTGCGTTCAAACCTTTCATAATTCTTGAAAACACCTTAATCGAGAGGATGAACCAACCGCACTTCATCTACGGAAGAAAAGATTGATGCATATAATTATGCACCTGAAAACACTCGGAACCTGAGTAAGTGTTTAAAACGTATCTGTGCTAGCTCTTTTGGCGTAGTTATTACCGAAAATAACTTTGCAATTTCTTTTCAAATTAGCCAATCTTGTCACAGCTTCAGTAAATCAACTTCGACTTCCATTCGAATTAGCCTTATTATAACCTCGATATATAAGTTTGCCTGTCATCATCATTACCGGGGAACTGTTTATATTCCACCACATTAGCAGTAAACTTACCAGCAACTTCATTACTCATTGGCTTAAGTCTCTTCGAAGAACCATTATATTTTTTCATTAAAACCTTATCATATATTCGTCTGCATCTTGTAATGAGTATTGCCATACCAATTACCGGGAATCAGCAAGCAGTATTTTGAATCTCTCAACAATTCTACAACAACAGTTATAGGTATACATATAACCTATATCTCTTAGAATTATGACCTTCCATTCTGAAATTTTGAAAAGCACCCAGTCTACGAATCAATTCTCGGAATGTTGAAAAAGCTGAATGAAGCAGTAAAAACTGTAAACGATCTTAACAGCTAGAAGTTTGATAATAAAGAATAGTATGTTGGAAAAGCTCAGAAAATTTAGAACTGAAAAACGGATTGAGCTAACTATGAAGGAGGCCAAGGACAAATACAAGGACCAAACCCTATATTCAAAGAATCCAAATAATTCTGTATCTAATGAAATCTTTAGAGAAAACCTTACTCTATACTCATATTAAATCTTGTGGAAAATCTTCCTTCATCAACCTTCGATCTTTGAAATTCTGAAAATATCATCATAAATATCTTCGATATTTCTGAGGAGATTTTCATAACTCTTCTTATTCGAAATTAGTTATCTCTTCATGCTATCTGCGTTACATCATAAAAGAAACTATTTTAGTTTCTAAATTCTAAAAACTTCGAGTTTAAAATATGAATGATTTTGAAGTAGTGTTGGGAACTGAAGCATGAGTTAGTATAATATAATGACACTTGATCAACGTGATTATATTACAGTAAGTCATGCTGAGTTTCTAATAAAACGTGATGATTCACAGACCATAATGTCATCATGTACCATGTTACATGACTCTTGCATTCTAATTGATCTCTAATTATATCAAGAACGTATTTCTTGATAAGTTCTAGCTATTCCTGTGACCTCTGGTAATTTAACCAATCAAGATCGTGCTATTACAATCTCTCTCTTAAACATTAGCTATGTTCATTCAAAACTTCATACTTACAAATTCTGGACCATTATTCGTTTAATTTAAAGTCGGGAAGAGGAAACAAGAGCATGAAACTCCAATATATAGGGGAAAATATAAAACCCAACAACAACACCGAAATTACAAACCGTGGATATCAGTGCGTATAGCAATATAAAGACAAGGGAGGATTATAAATACAATAATTCCTAGAGCATAGTAGAAGTAAGTAGATTCCTCTGGTAGAAGTTGAAAAAGGAGAACGATTGTTGCGATAGTAAGAATAAGGACAAGGATTAGAATTGGATTAAGCATTTTCATAAACCTTGGAATTTGGGGAATTAGGTATAAGAATGGCAAAAGTAACGGAACGAGAGATGTAATTTATAGTGAAATATCTGATAGAGAAATCAAAGCAGATCTCTGCATTTAATTATAGAGATCTTAATTTTCTTACTCGCCGAAGAATCAAATCTTTTAGATTTCGAAGATTTTCTTTAAATCCCTTGAATTCCGGAATTCAACCAAGGCAACGTCAAAAGTTAAAACGAAACTTTATTTCTTCATTTCACCCTTTTGTGATAGCTTCATCCTTACTCTTCGAATAATCGAATCGTTTTATCTATATTAGTCAATAATGATAAAACACCATTTATCAACTCATATTTGTCATGGAAACATTTTTATGATTAGCCATAACCACCCCACTCAAATTTCGGGACGAAATTTCTTTAACGGGTAGGTACTGTGACGACCCGGCAATTTTCGACCAAATTTAAACTAAATTCTTATATGATTCCGACACGATAAGCAAAGTCTGTAATGTTGAGTCTCAAAAACTTTGAACTATTTTGTATATTCAATTGACCTTCGACCGTTCTCGACGATTCATGAACAACTATATATAAATAGATACTTATACATTAATTTGAAAATATTATTTGAAATAATATATGATTTAATTGTTGAAAATAAATATGAAAAATAATATGCGATGTAATGAAAACTATTATTATAAATATATAGATATATATCTATATATATATATAAATATGTATATAAATATTACTTGTAAATATATAAATTATATTAAATTCAATGGTTTAAAGATACATAATATATTTATTTAGTAGATAAACTTGCTATTTAAAACTATTTATATATAGAAAGAAAATATATTAAAAATAAATGATTTCGACTCTAATTAGTAAACGTCAGTAGTACTCGGTTGACGATTTGTTATTTTTAATATAGATATTGTACATGTCCATGAAGGATTGAAATAAAAGTTGAACTGTAAATTGATTACGAAGATTTTAGATTTGTCAAAAATATTTTTACCCTTTTAAGATTAAATATTAGCACTCCGTACATATAAATTGGAACATAAAATAAATAATTATTAAACTTTTTTGATCAGGTTTCAAACAGTTAATGAGTGAAATAATTAAATATATTTAATCTAAATGTTTGAGATTTTTAGGAACACTTTTATATTCTAACTGTTTAGCAATGGACACGAAATGTTCCCATTAAAACCGTCGGCAACATTTAACTAACCCATTATTCTTATTGCACATTTTTGGTTCTTTTTTTTAATTTTATTATTATTATATTATTATTAATATTTATATTTTATATATATATAAGCGTATATATATACATATACTTAAAGATGGAACAAGCATTTTTCACCACCACCTTACTCGGCACCCTCCCTATCGCCCACCACCTGCAACCACCACCGGAGCACCATCAAACCACCACCATTGCAACCATTACCACCCCACTTTCGCCACCTTTTTCTCTCTCTCTCTCTCTCTCTCTCTCTCTCTCCTCATCGTTAAACTATTAAAACGAAGATGATAAAAAGCTGATAATGATGATGATCATGTTGGAACAGAGATGATGATGATGATGGTTTGATTATGATGTTGATATGATAGGATAATGATAATAATGATAGAAGATGACGAAGATAATGATAACTATGATGATGATGGTGACGGACGATGGTAATGGAAATGAATCGTGAAACTATGATGGTACACGATGATGGTATTACAACGATGAGGATTAAAGTCGATGATGGTGATGGCAAGGTTATGATGATGATATGGTAACGATGACGATAAGGTGATGACGATGATGATCATGAAGTTATGGTGATGGCAAGGTTATGATGATGATATGGTAACGATGACGATGAGGTGATGACGATGATGATCATGAAGGTATGGTGATGATGATACTGTATATAGTAGATGATGACGATGATGGTTGCATAATGATGATCACGATGGTATATTTTTATTATTATTTATAATTATTATTACTATTATTATTATTATTATTACTATTATTATTATTATTATTATTATTATTATTATTATTATTATTATTATTATTATTATTATTATTATTATTATTATTATTATTATTATTATTATTATTATTATTATTATTATTATGTTTACTATGATTTTTACAGTTAATGTAATTAATATTATTATTATCATCATCATTATCATTAATATTAGCATTATCCTTAACAATATTAAAAGAATTACTATAAGAATTTTAATTACAATTATAAGTGATAAACCTCTTTTGACATATTAAATAAATAAAAGTACTAGTTAAAACAAGAAAGTAATTAATGGTTCCTTGGTTTAGTAGTGGGTTTGATGGATAGGAGGTCCTGGGTTCAAACCCAGGCAACCCCAATGTATTTTTTTTTATCAGAAGAAGATGAACTGTGTAAAAAGTTGGACTGGAAACCTGCTGTTGGGCTGAGTCCCTTTCCTCTTGTTGGGCCGTATTAATTATGGGTGGGCTATGTTTATTCGTTGGCCCAAGAAGCCATCATATGTGTTGTACAAAGACTAATACTATGATGAAGATATATGTAAATGTTGTATTATAAAGACAGTAGAAATATAGGTTAAATAATTTAGGATACAAGTTAGCACAGAAAAGTACCATTAGAGAGATGGTTGGGTGTATTTGGATGGAACGAGAGGTCGCGGGTTCGAGCCCTGCCTGTGACATAATTGTTATCCTTTTTAAGGTAGTATTGTTTACTGTTAGTAATTATTATATTTATTACTATTATCATTATTATTATTATTATTATTATTATTATTATTATTATTATTATTATTATTATTATTATTATTATTATTATTATAAGTAATAACATATAACATTTTTATTTATTAGTATTATCATTATTAGTAGTATAAGTATTTTCATTTTTATTAACAATATTATTATATTTTTTTATTAGTATTATTAATATATCAAATAGAGATTTTCTATATAAAAATATATTTATGACATACAACATTTAATAATTGGTAATAAATATTAATTATCTATTTAATGTATATAAAAATAAATATATCTAATTAACTTAATAATGAAACATATAAATTATTAAAATAACGATTAAATCACTAATAATATATAAATTGTTCGACTACTATTATAGTGTATTAATATATATACACAAATGATATAGGTTCGTGAATCCGAGGCCAACCCTGCATTGTTCAGTTGTTCAATATAGTCATATGTATTTTTACTACAAAATACATTAGGTGAGTTTCATTTGCTCCCTTTTTAAATGCTTTTGCTATATATATTTTTGGGACTGAGAATACATGCGCTGCTTTTATAAATGTTTTTCGAAATAGACACAAGTACTTAAAATTACATTCTATGGTTGGATTATTAAACCGAATATCTCCCTTCAAGTCTGGTAACCTAAGAATTTAGGGAAATGGTCCCTGATTGACGCGAATCCTAAAGATAGATCTATGGACCTTGACAAGTCCCATTCGGGGTACGAATGCTTTAGTACTTCGAGATTATTATACAGACGAGAGCTTCTGTTTTGGGGATATTCTATGCATTAAGTTAACGTCGGTTACCAGGTGTTCAATCCATATGAATGATATTTTTGTCTCTATGCATGGGACATATGTTTATGAGAAATGGAAATATGAAACCTTGTGGTCTATTAAAATCATGAAATGGTTATTTATGATAAACTAATGAACTCACCAACCTTTTGGTTGACACTTGAAAGCATGTTTATTCTCAGGTACGAAAGAAATCTTCCACTGTGCATTTGCTCATTTTAGAGATATTACTTGAAGTCATTCATGACATATTTCAAAAGATGTTGCATTCGAGTTACTGAGTTCATCAAGATTATTATTAAGTCGTTGATAGTTTTATATTTTATGAAATGGGATGCATGCCTGTCAACTTTCGATGAAATGAAAGTTTGTCTTTTAAAAACGAATGCAATGTTTGTAAAATGTATCATATAGAGGTCAGGTACCTCGCGATGTAACCAAATGTAATGAATTCGTCCTGATGGATTAGGACGGGGCATCACATATCGACTGTGGACTAATAACATTGGACAATTAAAATGAATTAAAATATTGATTATGACATATGAAACTAAACAATTCTTCAAGTTTTGCCACTTGATCTCATCTTAAAACCTCATCCGTATCTTAACGATTACAATTTGCGTTCAAACCTTTCATGATTCTTGAAAATACCTCAATCGAGAGGATGAACCAACTGCACTTCATCTACAGAAGAAAAGATTGATGCATATAGTTATGCACCTGAAAACACTCGGAACCTGAGTAAATGTTTAAAACGTATCTGTGCTAACCTTTGGGAGTTGTTATTATTACCCAAAATAACTTTGCAGTTCTTTTTCAAAATAGCAAATTTTGTCACAGCTCCAGCAAGTCAATTTCGACTTTTCATTCGAATAAGCCCTATTAGAACCTTGATATATAAGTTACCTTTCGTCATTATTACCAGCGAACCTTTTATATTCCACCATATTACCATCAGCGTTTAATCATCTAAAGACACAATTCTTCTGAAAACACCTTGGATTGATAACCGACGATTCAGATATGGCTGCATTAAATGCAAACGAAACAGTAAATTGGTAGATGGCCTAAATGGCCAAGGGTTTGATGATAAAGAATGGAGTGTTGGGAACACTCGATAGAAAATTTGGTACTGAAAAACGGATTGAGCTAACCATGAAGGAGACCAAGGACAAATACAAGGACCAAACCCTATATTCAAAGAATCCAGGTAACTCTGGATCCGATGAAATCTTTAGAGAATATCTTGCTCCGAGGTCATGTTAAAATCTTGCAGAAAATTTTTCTTCATCAACCTTCAAACTTAGAAATTCTAAAATATCATCATAAATATCTTCGATATTTCTGAGGATATTTTCATAAAGATTTTTGTCCAAAATTATTTATTTCTTCCTGCTATCTATATTACATCATAAAGGAAACTACTTTAGTTTCTAAATTTCTTTTAAATTCGAGTTTGAATTATGAATGAAATTCTTCATCACAACTTGATTCAAAAATTCCAAGATATCATCGTATCTTTCATTATAAATATCATCCATATTTCTGAAGATATTTTCATAACTATTCTTATCTGAATCATTAATCTATTAGTGCTATCAGTGTTACATCATATAGAAACTGTTAGTTTCTATATTCTGTAAACTTTCGAGCTTAAAATATGAATGTTATTGAAGTAATGTTGGAAATTGATGCATGAGTTAGTATCATATAATGACACTTGATCAACGTGATTATATTGCAGTAAGTCATGCTGAGTTTCTAATGAAACATGATGATGGTTCACAGTAGATCATACCATTATCATGTGACATGTTACATAACTCTTTCATTCTACTTAACCTCCGAACATATCAAGAAAATATATTCTTGATAGTTCTATCCTCAGTGATTCTGGTAATTTGATAAATCAAATCGTGCTAATACATTCCTTTCTGCTTAGAATACTATAATCATTCGAAACTCCATACTTATGAATTCTAGACCATTACTCGCTTTACTAGAGGTCGAGAAGAAAATAAAAAGGCAAAGAGCTCCAAAATATAAGAGAAAATATAAAGCCCAATAACAACATGGAGGTTACAAACCGTGGATATTAATACAAATAGCAATATAAAGACACGATATAATTAAGAATATTATCACCCCAAGGGCGATGTTAAAGAAAATAGATTCCTCCGGTGGAAGTTGGAAAAGGAGAATGATCGATATGAAAGTCAGGAATATATCCAGAATTAAAACATGAAGAAGCATTTTGACTGATGAATTGGAAGCGTGAATTAAAATATAGAAAAGGGGAGTGGTAGAAAGTAATGGAATGGAAGAAGTTCATTTATAGTGAAAATACTAGACAAAGCAATCGAGACAGATGATCGCATTTAATTAAAGAGATCTTAATTTTCATAAATCCCGAAGGATAAAATCTTATAGATTTCGAAGATTTTCTTTAAATCCCTTAAATTCTGGAAATCCACCGTGAATACGTCAAAAGTTAAATCTCTATCCCCATCTTTTGTGACAGCTTCATTCGTACGCTTTACATAATCGAATCGTTTTATCTATAATAATCAATAATGATAAAACTCTAGTTATCAACTCATATTCGTCATGAAAACATCTTTATTGTTAACCATGACGACCCCACTCAAATTTCGGGACGAAATTTCTTTAACGGGTAGGTACTGTGACGACTCGGAAATTTCCGACTAAATTTAAACTTAATCTTTATATGATTTCGACACGATGAGCAAAGTCTGTAATGTGAGTCTCAGAATTTTTGAATTGTTTACATGGATTCATTCAACCCGTGACCAATTCCAACGATTCACGAACCATTAAATAATAAATAGAGATGTATATATAAATAACTAGACATGTAAATAATTATATATTATAAATTAAATATATTAATAAACTATCATATGATTTAGTTTATTATGAAACTTAAACTTGTTATTTAAAATTTCTTATCTAAATATAGAGAGTAGATTGAAATACAAAAATTGTTACATTTGATTTGTTAATATCATTATTATTATATTTAGTAGTAAAGTTATAATTTTAGTTATATGATTAATATTAGTAATATTATTAAATATTACTATTACCAATTTTAATAAGAATTATTATTATTATTATTATTATTATTATTATTATTATTATTATTATTATTATTATTATTATTATTATTATTATTATAAATTTTATTATTATCATTATTGTAATTGTGATTATTTTTTTTTTTATCATTTATAATATTAGAATTTCTATGATTATTATTAATAATATTATTATTATTATTAATTAGAATTATGAATATATTTATATTAATCTTATGAAGAATCTATGTACAGCTAATTACGCGTTGGTTTGTTACAAATCACTATCACATCTGATGCAATTCGATTAACTAAATTCCACAGACACCATACGAAATTGTTATCAATCATTTTCTAGCTTTATTATTTATTTTTGTTTTTGCCTGTTTGATGGAATTAACCTACCCCCTTTGTGTACTAGTTTCCTTTTTCTATTATCAATCAATTGATTTACGCAAATGGCGGAAGTTTGAATAAAGTTATCGAGTGAGATTGAGATTCCTACTTTATTTGTTATCCATTCTTTTCACTCATAGGGTCCATCTATCTATCTGTTTCATTTCAATTCACATATCATTATATTACTACAACCATCTCTATCTCTTATATATTATATATGTACATATACATGCTTTTGAATTATGAGAAACCACCATCACTAAACACCTCCTTTTCTTTTCCTTGCCATCAACCGAACCACCTTTCATGCTTTCATGATCTTGTTCGAAGAAAGGACCACCACCATGAACCATCACAAACACCTTTTAAACACCATCGTGAACCACCCAAATAGTCACCATAAACTGCATACTACTTACTGCTATTGTATCTGTCTCTTCTATTTCTGGTTAACCGAAAGCCACCACTTCAAACTCTCAAACCATCACTTGCACATCAACCTGCTACTACCTCTTTCTATCATACAACAAACCGCAGCTACACGCTCGATTGTATCTGCAACCATTGGGTGTTGCTACTATTCTTTGCTGCTGCTCGCCAATCCTTCTCTTTATGTTCTCGAAACCATCATCACACAATTCACCAAACTACTGCTACTGCAGCTCGCATACATCTGTTTCGAACCAAGAAAACACCACACAACCTATATATATTCGAATCACAGTTGCAAATAATGATACAAATGGCTTGTGCGTATACCTTTTTCAGTTATGGCCGATATATATATCTAAAACAATGATAGCCCCACAACAACCTGGTGCATCAATTTAAAAAGAAAAGAAAAAGGGACGTTTCTTTTCTCCTTGTATGCTAATATTCCCACTTACAAATAAAACATTCCTTTATAGAATTGCAAAGTTGACTTTTCTTTGGAATGGGTCACCCATGTCTTTAACAAAATCGCACTATGTCTTTTTATATATTATTGAGTTGTCTTGTCATACAAGACCCATCCATTAATCCTTGTCGACACAACTCCATTACTTTTCCTAATTCGTTACTTTTAGTCCACAAAAGTAGCTGTTGGATTTTTAATTACAAGAGGAATTGCTAAATTAACTTGGACCGGTTATGATTAAAGGTAATGGATAATGATGATGAATCGGTGAGATGAACGAGTATGTTGGTGAACAGATACAAAAGGGAGAATGATAATCATAAGATAATTAGGGTAATGGATTATGACATCAAAGGATGAGTGTTGTTTAGCTGTAAAGGCGTATAAAAAAAAATATATAAATAAATAATAAGCACTGAAAAACTTTTTAGGGTTGGTGACTTCCAGCCTGCTTCGTTTATACCAGGACATCGAAACAGAAATTTAAATCGTGGACTTTAAACTAACTGTTGGGCCGTGTCCCATTTTGTGTAGTTGGGCCAAGGATTAAATTAATTGTTGGGCTCACGAAATTGTGTTGGGCTCCTTAAAATGGGTTAAATAGTTGTGGGTAGCAAATTAAATCAAAAAAACAGAAGCAGACGTATGGTTAAGGTTGTTTGCAAGTGAGCGAGAGGTCGCGGGTTCAAGCCGTGTCTAGGGCATTATTTTTAGGAAAACTCTTAAAGGTAGTCTTACTAGTATTGTTATTTTATTATTATTATTATTATTATTATTATTATTATTATTATTATTATTATTATTATTATTATTATTATTATTATTATTATTATTATTATTATTATTATTATTATTATTATTATTATTATTATTATTATTATTATTATTATTATTATTATTATTATTATTGACATTATTTTTATCAAATAAATATTAGACACATAAAAATATACATTTGATACATAATATAATTATATTAGTATTACATAAGATATTAGAATGAAAATAATGACATTAATTATATAAATATTACCTATAACAAATTAATTAAATATTTGTATATATATGTTAATATAACGATATGTATACATATTAATTATTTTACAAAATATATATATGTAACACATAATTGAAGATATAATATATATATCTTAAATAGAATTGAGTATGATTATTATATAATTAAAATACTTAAATAAATAGCACATAATTAATAAATGGAATTATGTGATTATATATTTAATATATATACACCAATGATATAGGTTCGTGAATCCGAGGCCAACCCTGCTTTGTTCAATATAGTCATATGTATTTTTACTACAAAATACAGTATGGTGAGTTTCATTTGCTCCCTCTTACTCTTTATATTTTTGGGACTGAGAATACATGCGCTGTTTTTATAACTGCTTTATTAAATGCTTTGGAAATATATGTTGAACTGCGAATATATGAAATGCTTTTATAAATGTTTGACGAGATAGACACAAGCAAAACATTCCTCGAATGAATTATTATGCAGACAGAAGTTCTGCGGATTATTATTGAATTATGTGGACATGATAATTGCCACCATTGAATTATGTGAACATGATAATTGCCACCATTGAATTATGTGGACATGATAATTGCCACCAATTGATATGAATGTTATGTATCGAGAGAATGATTTTATACACAGGTTATGTGTATGTTATTTTTGTGCACGAGATATGTGTACGGTTACTAAGATTTATGAAAGATGATTTTGTAGACGAGAAAGGTGTACTGTATTTAAAAGATATCGCATGTACATTACAGGTGAGTATAGGATTCGGGCCCATTTGTACCATGCAGGATTTAAATCTTGTGGTCTATCAAAATGATGAATTTTAATGTTTTAAGATAAACCTACGAACTCACCAACCTTTTGGTTGACACTTGAAAGCATGTTTATTCTCAGGTATGAAAGAAACCTTCCGCTACGCATTTGCTCATTTTAAAGACATTATTTGAAGTCGATCATCGCAATGGGACCAGATGTTGGTGACTTCGTCCAGATGGATTAGGACGGGGTATGACAAAGAAGAGGTTTCGGAGGAAGAAATATTGATACCTACAGTAAATCAGTTTAATAAAAGAAAATCCTCAACCAACGGACCAAAGTCAATAACGGTCAATGGTGTTTCCGCCAAGGAAGCAAAATATTAGGAAAATTACCAATTTTTCGATGAATCGGATCCCGATGAGGATTCCGATGATGTTATAGAAATTACCTCGACCCAATTTAATAAAGCAAAAGAAAATAATAAGGGAAAAGGTATAAAAATAGAGAAACCCAATTCCAACCCTGTTGAACTTTATATGTATTGGCAACGTCCGTATTTCCTAAAATGTAACAATAACCCGTGAACCTCTAAACCACCAGGTTTTTCTAAACCATTGTGGAAAACGATGGCTCGTATTAGTGGACCACCATATATCCCTAGAAAATTAGGAAAATGAACCAAGTCCGAAGAAGAAGAAACCAGTGATTCAGATTAGAGGGTTGTAATCATGTTGTGTATTATATGTATTGTAGTGTGCTTGTACTTTTATGTTCTATGTAAAAATTACTTGTATTGTTTGTTAATTATCTTTTACAAATCTAATCCTTGTCTGTTTTACAGTATAAAAACAAAATGGACGTTAAGGGTAGACAACCGAATATTTTAGAAGACCTACCAGAGGATATGATTGAGGAAATCTTGTCTAGAGTCGGTCAGAATTCATCAGCACAATTAGTTATGGCAAAATTAACTTGTCAAACATTTGAAAGACTTTCCAGAAATGCCTTAGTTTATAAAAGGCTTTCCTTTGATAGGTGGGGTATATCACATTGGGAAAACTGTAAGTTACGCCGTGTTTTCTTTAAAGCGTTAAATGCGGGGAACCCAAACGCAATTTTTCGCTACGGGTTAAGAACCTATTTTGACTCAACATATCCCAACATAGGATTTCATGAATTAGAAAGAGCTTCTAATATACAACATAAAGAAGCATGTTATGCTTACGGGTTAGTGATGTTCGCTTCTCACCAAAGTGAGAAAAAGAACATCGTATTACAACTATTAAATGAAACATTCCCACAAGTGACGGACTCAGTAGTTGGGGTAAGAAACAAGGTTTTTAGATTGCTACGAGGCTGTTGGGCATTACGAAACCCTCATCCTTTTGACGACATTACAACATACTGCCTAGCCAATGGTCATAATGGTTACTTTCCACAAGACCAAGGATGGGAAGTCGTTTTAGTAAAACCAGAATGCATGAACTGTTTCTGGACTTATGAATTACGTGTCTTTATTGCCTTTGCTGAACAACTTGCGTATTAATTAGAATTAACTTTATAGCTGCCGTGTAGCAAGTTATTATGTGCTATATTTCATCCTATATGTATAATAGTGGTATTGTAAGTTTGTAAAATTTTGTATAAAATTTGAACGCGAAATTTTATTATAATCAGTTTTTTCATATAGAATTGTAGTAATTGAATTGTATATTAGCTACTAAGTATGAACTTAACGGGTAGGTACTACCCGAATTAAAACTATAAAATGCTAATATGAAGAAAAAGCTTTTATAAATGAGTTCATACTATGCTACGAAATACTATTGACTACTCTTAAAATTCTATATGATTAACTTAATTCTTTTGGCTATTTTTGAAGGAAATGGCACCGACGACTTGTAACGACCCTGGATTTTCCAATGTTTACTTATTAATAATAATTATTAATACTTGTGTTTTATTGAATGTATTGTTTATATACATTTACATGTTACCATACATGACTTTTAAATGTCCGAAACGTCTTTGTGACATACGTACATTACACGAATAATATTTTTAGAATATTATTTAAATTCATGATTAAGTTTTATTAATCATTTTAATTAACTAAGGTTACTAGTTAATTACTTGGGCTTATTTATTTAATTTGTTACTTACATGCATACTTGGGCCTTATGATTGTACATGGGCTTAGAAGCCCACCCTACACACTTATATGGATTTGTTAGCCCATTACTACCATGCAAGTATTACTTAAAACTAAACTAGATTAAATAACTTTGTAAAGAATCTAGTTACATGTTACTTCCCATGCAAACACCCCTATTAATCAACTTTTAAAGCCAATTACATGCATAACCTTGTGGACAATTTCCTTCCCCTTCCCCCTTGTGAAAGCCGTCAGTTTAGGAGTAGTAGAGGGGAGGTTTTGATTTCAAATTACCTTATTACTCTTTCACTAGTTCACTTCACTTTTCACACACACAAACTCACTTCACAATTTCTCTCAACTTTTCTCTCTTTTTCTCTCAAATACTTGTAAGTAATATGAACATTTTCTCTCTTCTTTTCCTTGCTAAAAACTGAAACTTAAACCATCTTCATCATCATCTTTTACTTGTTTACTTACTTGTAGTTGTTGTAGTTGTTTACTTACATGTTGTTAAAGAATCAAACTCTCTAGTTTGTTCTTCATATTATCTTGTATTTACAAGAACACACAAGAACTAAACTCTCTAGTTTATGTTCTACACTTAATGTTATAAAGATTGTAAGTTCATGTGTTGTAAATCATTACTTGTAATTCATGTTTGTAAACTTAAAGTTTACATTCTTAAAGATCAAGCTTTGGCTTGAATCTTTAAAATATGAACAACCATGACTTGTTACTTGTTTATTTAGTTTATTACTTCATTTCTTGCATCTTTAAATTTGTGATTTATGTTGTTCTTGGTCAAGTGTTACTAGTTAACTTTGATCTCATTTTTCTTGAACAAAAGTTAACTTTATAAGTTCAAGAACATGGAAGTATAACTTTTTAGTTATAACTTCATACACTTGTGTTAGATTTAACTTAATGACTTTAGATCTAGACCTTTGGGTCTTGGATCTTCAAGATCTAACTAAAGAACTATGTTTTACATTTTAAGATTTTGATTAGTTAGTTACTTTTAAATTTGTAGTTCAATATTACTTTTATAACTCTTGTATGTGTTGGATCTAAGGTCTTGATGTAACTTTGGTTCATCAAACATCATACAACTCTTAAGTGAGTTGTTCTACATATCTTAGACTTACACTAGTGTCAATATAGTCAAAACTTGGTTAATATTACCTTTAGTGTTCATGTATGTGTCGGATCTAAGATCTTGATGTAACTTTGGTTCATCAAACTACTTGCAACACTTAAATGAGTTGTGCTACATGTCTTAGACTTAAATAAGTGTTATGATGGTCAAACCTTGGTTAACATGATGTAAACACATCAACAAGTTGTACACTTAAAGCTATATGCATCAAGGATGAGAACCGTGATAAGCATCAAGCAGCAAGAACCCACCGGAACTTACTGTTTACTGTTTTCTGGAACAGACCCGAATACCTGGGCAACTTTAAAGTTGATTTTTAGTTATCTCTGTTTGATTAGATAACTTTTCATTTAGGACTCGTCTTAATCCAAGTTACGGTTTAGGATTTATGGCCATCCGAGTGTCACTATGTCTTTTAACGTTGTGCTGAAAATTATGACCTACTCGCACTTAGACCGTCGCCACGGTCAAACGAAGACGAGTTTGCTTCTGGAATTTTTACCACAACTAAAGGACTCATATACCGAGCTATGGCCATGGTCTAACCTTATTTCAGTAGGTATAGAGGCCGTGGTGACTGATCGAAGTCAGCCTTGGTTTTAAACTCTTTTCTAGAATGAAAATTACTTCACACCTTTTGTTTGATGATGAATGATGATGAACCTTAAGACCTAATTTACATGACTTTAAACCTATTGGGACGATTTACTGACTAATTACTATTTAACTTAGGTTGAGGACTTTCCGGACCTACGTACTTGCTTACTTCCCGACTCGACTTTACCACTACTTTACCACTGTGAGTTATAGCATTCCCTTTTTACTTTAACTTATTTTGGGAACTGAGAATACATGCGCATTTTACATTTTACATACTAGGCACGAGTACTTAAACTATATATATGTGTGGGTTATACAACGGCAGAAATTTTCCCTTTAGCTCGGTAACGTTTAGTCATTGGTTTTTGAACCGGTGAACGCGAATCTTAGATATGGATCCATAGGGTTTGACATCCCCACTAGGGCTAGTCGCACTAGCATTTAATGAGTGTTTAATACTTCGTATACATACGTACTTGCCAAGTGTACTTTCAGGGGGGTATAAACGTTAAGTTAGTTATCAAGTTCCCACGGTTAAACATATACTTTATCATACTGTTTTGAAACGCTCTTTGTAGCACTGAAATCTCGTGGCCTACCTTACGTTACTGTTATACTTAAACTATAGCTCACCAACCTTTGTGTTGACATTTTTAAGCATGTTTTTCTCAGGTGCTTAAGGTTGCTAGCTTCCGCTGTTGTACTAGTCTTGCTGTAGACACCCGCTGCTTTAGAGATGTCACTGCATGAACGTTTATCTTGCATTCATAAACTTAATTACTTTTGAAACTATGATTTGTAATGACCTAAGGGTCACGCACTATTATCTTTGCTTCTATTCATAGAAGCATACTTTTGATGTAAAACATTCGACGTAGTTATGACGTCACCTTTTATCATGAATATAAACTTGTTTTAAAAATGCATATAGTGTTTGACCTTGAAATGATCCTGTTGTTGATGACTCTTACACGATGGTTTCGTACAGGGCTTCACATTTGGTATCAGAGCATTGGTTGTAGGGAATTAGGTTGCATTAGTGAGTCTAAGACCGACCCGAGTAGGATTCACTAATAGGACTAATCTACAACTTATTAGTTTACTTGTTTCCGCTGAACTTACTGCATGTTGCTGCTTACTTTTACTGCTATATACCGTATGCTATTACATGATTTCACTACTGCATGCTATTATCTTCTTTCAATTGCATGATACTTGTCGTTATTGCCATGCTACTTACTGTTACACATGATCTAGACTGTTGTAGTTACTTGGCCTAATACGTGCTTGCTTTATGACTTACTGACATGGAAAATTTATTTTTCCTTGTTCAGATGTCAGATATTCCACCTGCTATCATTTTAGGCAGCGATTCAGACACTTCAGCCACCTCACCTGCCACTGTTGCCACTCCCCTGATCCCGTCGGTGACACACTCTAGTGACCCAGGTGCTTCGTCCTCCGGAGCTAGTAGTCATGCGCCTGCCCTAGTGGGTACTGCAGACGGAGCCCAGGACCTCCCGAAGATTGCAGCTCCACTTGCCCCGGTACCTCAGGAGCCACAGCACCATCCTGGTGGTGTTGTGATTCCTGCAGAATTTGGAGAAGGTCCATTCCATAATCAGTATCGTCATTGGTGCCAACGCGCTCCTGATGGACGACTCGTGCCGATCCCGCCTTTTAGACCGACAGATGATGGCTGCCCGAGGAGAGCCAGTACAGCCACCCGTGCAGCCACCTCCACATGATTCAGATGACCCATCATCCGACGACTCATCCACAGACGACTCTAGTGACGATGACTCTGACGAGGAGGACCCTGATGATGCACCTGTACAGCCACCCTCCACCCCGCCGAAGAAGCGGTACCATTTCGATGGTACCGTCATTCCAGGGATTAATGGAGGTCGAGCATTCACTGACGCATATGGTCGGCGTCGTAGGGTTACCGCCCGTAAGCAGCTTGTGCCGTATCCTGCTGATCCCTTCATCCGTAAGCCTTACCGCTTTGCAGCCTCTACTTCTGGAGCGAGACCGTCTGCACCACCAGCTCCACTAGCACCACCCGTACCGACTGCACTGCCTGCCCCACCTACTCCCTCTGTCGAGGAACTGACAAGGGAGGTGGAGATCCTCCGTGCTCGGGTAACTGAGCTCGAGGACCAGATGTCCCACGTATTGGACATCCTACACCCACCTTCACCGTAGGGCTTTTGTAGTAGATTTCATTATGTAATCTAGTTGTAGTTTTATATTTCATTATGTATTGTACGAACCTATGCTGATGTATGCAACTTATTATTAATGAATGGGACTTTGCGTTATTTAATTCTTGCACGGTGTTCTATTTACGTTACTGTATGATGATTCTGTGGTATTTGTACATAGATGCGTTACTTAATAAACATGTGATGTGTTGATTCCATGTTGGTTACCATATACTGTATTATTACTATTTGAATACTGGATCTTGACTTGAGTCAAAATTTTTGTTTAGAACATCATGGCCAATGGAAGATCAACACCGACCACAGCCCAAATCGAGGAGATGATTGCCGAAAGGGTAGCCGCAGCCATTGCGGAAATGCAACCCCAAGCTCCACCACCACCGGTTATTCAGCCCATTCGTAATGGGTGCATGTACAAAGAGTTCCAAAGCTGCAAACCCCACAACTTCAGTGGAACAGAGGGGCCGGTTGGTCTCACTAGATGGTTCGAGAAATTAGAATCTGTGTTTCGAGTTAGTAACTGCTCCGAGGCGAATAAAACCAAGTTTGCTTCATGCACTCTATCTGACGGCGCACTAACGTGGTAGAACACGTTGGCTCAAGAAAAAGGTATTGATGAGGCATTTGCTACCCCATGGGAGGAATTCAAAGGGGCCCCGATTGAGGAATATTGCCCTAGGACCGAGATCCAGAAGATGGAGATTGAGTTTATGCAATTGAAGGTCGTGGGGAACGATCTCGATGGGTACAATCGTAGATATTTGGAACTAGCCTTGATGTGTCCTACCATGGTCACCCCGGAATTCAAGCGTATGGAGAGATATTTGTGGGGACTTCCTAAGTCCATTAAGGGAAACGTCACCTCGTCCAAGCCACCCAATGTCCTGGAAGCAATGCGCATAGCGCATACTTTAATGAATCAAATTATCATCGATGAACTGGAGAAGGCTAAGTCTGAAGCGGGTAGTAGTGAGAAGCGCAAATGGGATAACAATAGGGGAAGGACCTATGATCAAAACCCGGCAAAACGACATGAGGGTTTCAAAGGAAACAACAACGGTGGAAACTCCAACCCAAACTACAAGGGAACCCTACCACAATGCAAGAGGTGCTACAAGCACCATACTGGGTATTGTAACGTTGTTTGTGAAAAGTGCCAACGGACTGGACATATCGGTAAGGACTGCAAGGTCACCACTTTGAATGGGAAGCCGAACACCAATGGACCTAAAAAGTGCTACGAATGCGGACAGACGGGCCATTTTAGAAATGCGTGTCCCAACAAAAGAAAAGACAGCGAACCACCCCGTGGTAGAGCTTTCAACGTTAATGCAAGGGATGCACGCGAGAATCCCGACTTGGTGACAACTATATTCACTATCAACAATCTTTTAGCTTCTGTCCTATTTGATACTGGTGCCGATAGAAGTTATGTATGTAGACACTTTTGCGATAAGATTAATTGGTCGTTAGTCCCTTTAAAAGAAAGTATGATTGTCGAGGTCGCCAATGGAAAACTTGAGAAAGTTGACCATATTAGTTGAGGAGCTATTATCAACATAACTGGTGCGGAATTCAAAATTGACTTAATACCTATCAAATTGGGAAGTTTTGACGTTATTGTCGGTATAGATTGGTTGACCAAGATAAAGGCTGACATTATCTGTGGAGATAAAGCTCTTCATATACTACAAGGAGATGGTGAGCCACTGATTATTTATGGAGAGATATGTACCTCGAAGTTGAACCTCATTAGTTGCGTGAAAGCGCAAAAGATCATGAAGAAAGGACGCCTTGCTGTCCTAGCACATGTGAAAATGGTAGGAACCGAGGTGAAGAGTGTGAAAGACATTCGAATTGTGAACGAATTTTCCGATGTCTTCCCTGAAGAATTGCCTAGATTACCGCCACTGAGGGCCGTAGAGTTTCAGATCGATTTAGTACCAGGAGCTGCACCTGTAGCTCGGGCACCTTATAGGCTCGCACCCTCTGAGATGCAAGAATTACAGAGTCAACTATAAGAACTACTTGACCGTGGATTTATCCAACCAAGTTTCTCGCCTTGGGGTGCACCTGTGTTGTTTGTGAAGAAGAAGGATGGATCCTTCCGTATGTGTATCGAATACCGTGAACTCAACAAATTGACGATCAAGAATCGGTATCCTCTTCCACGAATTGACGATCTTTTTGATCAACTACAAGGATCGAGCGTCTACTCCAAGATCAATTTGCGATCCGGTTATCACCAGTTGAGGGTGAAGGAAAGTGATGTGATGAAGACTGCATTCAGAACCCGTTATGGTCATTATGAGTTTCTCATGATGCCATTCGGTTTAACCAAAGCACCTGCCGTATTCATGGATCTCATAAATCGTGTCTGCAAGCCATACCTGGATAAGTTTGTTATCGTCTTCATAGATGATATCCTCATCTACTTCAAGAGCGAAGAAGAACATGAGCAACATCTTCGTCTAGTGCTTGAACTCTTGAGACAAGAGCAACTTTACGCCAAATTCTCCAAGTGTGAATTTTGGTTGAAGGAATTTCAATTTCTGGGTCATGTTGTGAGCGACCAGGGTATCAAAGTTGATCCTGCCAAGATTGAAGCTATTAGCAAGTGGGAGACCCCCACTACTCCAACTCATATTCGCCAATTTTTAGGTCTTGCCGGTTACTACCTAAGATACATTGAAGGTTTCTCTCTAATTGCGCATTCTTTGACCGCGCTGACTCACAAAGGGAAGAAGTTCATTTGGGAACCCGCACACGAATCAGCATTTTAAACTTTGAAGAAGAAGTTAACCACCACACCTATCCTATCACTTCCTGAGGGCAGTGACGACTTTGTTGTTTATTGCGATGCATCGAAAAGTGGTTTTGGTTGTGTACTAATGCAAAGATCAAAGGTTATCGCTTACGCCTCCCGTCAACTGAAGATTCACGAACGGAACTACACTACTCACGATCTCGAACTGTCAGCCGTTGTCTTCACATTAAAACTGTGGAGACACTATCTTTATGGAACTAAGAGCACTATTTTCACCGACCATAAGAGCCTCCAGCACATCTTTGATCAGAAGCAACTGAATATGAGACAGTGTCGATGGATCAAGTGAACGACTATGATTGTGAACTTTGCTATCATCCTGGCAAGGCCAATGTTGTAGCTGATGCTTTGAGCCAAAAGGAGAGGACGACACCTCTTCGTGATAGGGCTCTGAACATCACCATCCATTCAAACCTCAACAGCCAGATCAAAGTAGCCCAAGATGAGGCTCTCAAGGAGGAGAATATATCTCATGAACATGTAAACATTCTTGTCTCTCGATTCGAGGTTAGGGAGTCTGGACTCCGATGTTATGCTGGAAGAATTTGGGTACCTCTTTATGGAGATCTACGGAACCTTATACTTGATGAAGCCCACAAGTCGAGATATTCGATTCATCCCGGAGCGGGCAAAATGTACCACGACCTTAAAGAACAATATTGGTGGCCGAATCTTAAGAAGGATGTTGCAACTTATGTTGGGAAATGTTTGACTTGCTCGAAAGTTAAGGCCGAACATCAGAGACCCTCTGGATTACTTCAACAACCAGAAATCCCACAATGGAAGTGGGAAAGGATCACAATGGATTTCATCACCAAGCTATCAAAGACGGTGGGCAGATACGATACCATCTGGGTTATCGTTGATCGTCTTACCAAATCTGCACACTTCCTAGCTATGAAGGAAACGGATATGATGGAGAGACTTGCTCAACTATACATTAAAGAGGTTGTATCTCGTCATGGTGTACCTTTATCGATCATTTCAGATCGCGATCCCCGTTTTGCTTCTAATTTTGGCGTTCTTTGCAAGAAGCCATGGGAACTCGTCTCGACATGAGTACTGTTTAACACCCACAGACCGACGGGCAAAGTGAACGAACGATTCAGACATTGGAAGACATGTTGCGTGCATGTGTCATTGATTTCGGAAAGGCCTGGGAAAGGCATTTGCCACTCGCCGAATTTTCTTACAACAACAGTTATCACTCGAGCATTAATGCCGCACCTTTTGAAGCATTGTATGGCCGCAAGTGCCGATCTCCTATTTGTTGGGCCGAAGTAGGCGAAAAGCAAATCACCGGATCCGAGGTAGTCCATGAAACAATGGAGAAGATTGCTCAGATTCAAGCTAGACTTAAGACGGCCCGTGATCGTCAGAAGAGTTATGCCAACCGTAAACGTAAGGACTTTGAATTCAACGTTGGTGATCGTGTAATGTAGAAGGTTGCACCTTGGAAATGTGTGATTCGTTTTGGAAAACGTGGAAATTTGAACCCACGATACATTGGTCCTTTTGAAATTTTGGAGCGTGTTGGACCCGTTGCTTACCGTTTGGATCTTCCAACACAATTGAGCTCAGTTCATCCTACCTTCCACGTGTCAAACTTGAAGAAGTGTCTTGCTGCACCTGAACTTATCATACCACTGGAGGAACTTACCATTGATGACAAACTCCACTTCGTGGAAGAGCCTGTTGAAATTATGGACCGTGAGGTCAAAACTTTGAAACGCAACAAGATTCCGATCATCCGAGTACGATGGAATGCCAAACGAGGACCTGAGTTTACCTGGGAGCGAGAGGATCAAATGATGCAAAAGTATCCTCACATTTTCCCGACTCCTCCATCTACCTCAGCTTAAAATTTCGGGACGAAATTTTCTTTAACAGGTGGGTAATGTAACGACCATGGATTTTCCAACGTTTACTTATTAATAATTATTATTAATACTTGTGTTTTATTGAATGTATTATTTATATACATTTACATGTTACCATACATGACTTTTAAATGCCTGAAACGTCTTTGTGACATACGTACATTACACGAATAATATTTTTAGAATATTATTTACATTCATGATTAAGTTTTATTAATCATTTTCATTAACTAAGGTTACTAGTTAATTACTTAGGCTTATTTATTTAATTTGTTACGTATATGCATACTTGGGCCTTATGATTGTACATGGTCTTAGAAGCCCACCCTACACACTTATATGGACTTGTTAGCCCATTACTACCATGCAAGTATTACTTAAAACTAAACTAGATTAAATAACTTTGTAAAGAATCTAGTTACATGTTACTTCCCATGCAAACACCCCTATTAACCAACTTTTAAAGCCAATTACATGCATAACCTTGTGGACAATTTCCTTCCCCTTCCCCCTTGTGAAAGCCGTCGGTTTAGGAGTAGTAGAGGGGAGGTTTTGATTTCAAATTACCTTATTACTCTTTCACTAGTTCACTTCACTTTTCACGCACACAAACTCACTTCACAATTTCTCTCAACTTTTCTCTCTTTTTCTCTCAAATACTTGTAAGTAATATGAACATTTTCTCTCTTCTTTACCTTGCTAAAAACTGAAACTTAAACCATCTTCATCATTATCTTTTACTTGTTTACTTACTTGTAGTTGTTGTAGTTGTTTACTTACATGTTGTTAAAGAATCAAACTCTCTAGTTTGTTCTTCATATTATCTTGTATTTACAAGAACACACAAGAACTAAACTCTCTAGTTTATGTTCTACACTTAATGTTGTAAAGATTGTAAGTTCATGTGTTGTAAATCATTACTTGTAATTCATGTTTGTAAACTTAAAGTTTACATTCTTAAAGATCAAGCTTTGGCTTGAATCTTTAAAGTATGAACAACCATGACTTGTTACTTGTTTATTTAGTTTATTACTTCATTTCTTGCATCTTTAAATTTGTGATTTATGTTGCTCTTGGTCAAGTGTTACTAGTTAACTTTGATCTCATTTTTCTTGAACAAAAGTTAACTTTATAAGTTCAAGAACATAGAAGTATAACTTTTTAGTTATAACTTCATACACTTGTGTTAGATTTAACTTAATGACTTTAGATCTAGACCTTTGGGTCTTGGATCTTCAAGATCTAACTAAAGAACTATGTTCTACATTTTAAGATCTTGATTAGTTAGTTACTTTCAAATTTGTAGTTCAATATTACTTTTATAACTCTTGTATGTGTTGGATCTAAGGTCTTGATGTAACTTTGGTTCATCAAACATCATACAACTCTTAAGTGAGTTGTTCTACATATCTTAGACTTACACTAGTGTCATGATAGTCAAAACTTGGTTAATATTACCTTTAGTGTTCATGTATGTGTCGGATCTAAGATCTTGATGTAACTTTGGTTCATCAAACTACTTGCAACACTTAAATGAGTTGTGCTACATGTCTTAGACTTACACAAGTGTTATGATGATCAAACCTTGGTTAAGATGATGCAAACACATCAACGAGTTGTACACTTAAAGCTATATGCATCAATGATGAGAACCGTGATAAGCATCAAGCACCAAGAACCCACCGGAACTTACTGTTTACTGTTTTCTGGAACAGACCCGAATACCTGGGCAACTGTAAAGTTTATTTTTAGTTATCTCTATTCGAGTAGATAACTTTTCATTTAGGACTCGTCTTAATCCGAGTTACGGTTTCGGATTTATGGCCATCCGAGTGTCACTATGTCTTTTAATGTTGTGCTGAAAATTCTGACCTACTCGCACTTAGACCGTCGCCACGGTCAAACGAAGACGAGTTTGATTCTGGAATTTTTACCACAACTAAAGGACTCATATACGGAGCCATGGCCACTGGTCTCACCTTATTTCAGTAGGTATAGAGGCCGTGGTGACTGATCGAAGTCAGCCTTTATTTTAAACTCTTTTCTATAATGAAGCTTACTTCACACCTTTTGTTTGATGATGAATAATGATGACCTTTAAGACCTAATTTACATACCTTTAAACCTATTGGGACGATTTACTGACTTAGTACTATTTGACTTAGGTTGAGGACTTTCCAGACCAACGTACTTGCTTACTTCCCGACTCGACTTTACCACTACTTTACCACTGTGAGTTATAGCATTCTCTTTTTACTTTAACTTATTTTGGGAACTGAGAATACATGCACATTTTACGTTTTATATACTAGGCACGAGTACTTAAACTATATATATGTGTGGGTTATACAACGGTAGAAACTTTCCTTTTAGCTCGGTAACGTTTAGTCATTGGTTTTTGAACCGGTGAACGCGAATCTTAGATATGGTTCCATAGGGTTGGACATCCCCACTTGGGCTAGTCGCGCTAGCATTTAACGAGTGTTTAATACTTCGTATACATACGCACTTGCCAAGTGTACTTTCAGGGGGTATAAACGTTAAGTTAGTTACCAAGTGCCCACGGTTAAACATATACTTTATCATACTGTTTTGAAACGCTCTTTGTAGCACTGAAATCTCGTGGCCTACCTTACGTTACTGTTATACTTAAACTATAGCTCACCAACCTTTGTGTTGACGTTTTTAAGCATGTTTTTCTCAGATGCTTAAGGTTGCTAGCTTCCGCTGTTGTACTAGTCTTGCTGTAGACACCCGCTGCTTTAGAGATGTCACCGCATGAACGTTTATCTTGCATTCATAAACTTAATTACTTTGGAAACTATGATTTGTAATGACCTAAGGGTCACACACTGTTATCTTTGCTTCTATTCATAGAAGCATACTTTTGATGTAAAACATTCGACGTAGTTATGATGTCACCTTTTATCATGAATGCAAACTTTTTTTGAAAACGCATATAGTGTTTGACCTTGTAATGATCCTGTTGTTGATGATTCGTACACGATGGTTTCGTACGGGGCTTCACACGACTCGTCAGAACTTGAACATGAGCGAGGAAGACTTCCGTGTTTTCCTTACTGCGAACATAGCTGCAGTGCAGGCCTCAATGCAAAATAACAACAATAACTCTGGTTCTAGCAGTGGAACTAATTCCACAAGAAATCGTGTAGGATGCTCCTACAAAGAATTCACTGCCTGCAAACCTTCGGAATTTGATGGAACCGAAGGACCAATTGGATTGAAACGGAGGACCGAGAAGGTCGAATCGGTGTTTGCCATAAGTAAGTGTACTGAAGAGGACAAACTTAAGTACGTTACACATACCTTCACAGGTACTGCGTTAACGTGGTGGAACACCTATCTTGAACAGGTAGGACAAAATGCTGCTTACGCACTACCGTGGTCGGCATTCAAGCAATTGATGAACGAGCAGTACCGTCCTAGAAACGAAGTCAATAAGCTCAAGGTAGAGCTTAGAGAGTTACGAATACAAGGGTTCGACATTACCACGTATGAACGACGATTCATAGAGTTGTGCCTATTATGTCCGGGAGCGTTCAAAGATAAAGAAGAGAAGATCGACGCGTTTGTAAAAGGGTTACCGGTAAGGATTCAAGAAGATGTGAGTTCACACGTGAAGCGACCCGACCTAATCCATCAGGACGAAGTCCATATCGATTATAAACGATTCACAACAGTTGATTACATCGCGAGGTACTTGACCTCTATATGATACATTTTACAAACATTGCATTCGTTTTTGAAAAGACAATCTTTCATTACATCGAAAGTTGACAGCAAGCATACCATTTCATAATATATCTAACTATAATTGACTTAGTAATAATCTTGATGAACTCGACGACTCGAATGCAACGTCTTTTGAAATATGTCATGAATGACTCCAAGTAATATCTTTAAAATGAGCAAATGCACAGCGGAAGATTTCTTTCGTACCTGAGAATAAACATGCTTTCAAGTGTCAACCAAAAGGTTGGTGAGTTCATTAGTTTAACATAAATAATCATTTCCATCATTTTAATAGACCACAAGATTTTCATTTTCAGTTCTCATAAATAAACGTCCCATGCATAGAGACAAAAATATCATTCATACGGATTGAACACCTGGTAACTAACATTCATAATATGCATATAAGAATATCCCCATCATTCCGGGATCCTCCTTCGGACATGATATAAATTTCGAAGTACTAAAGCATCCGGTACTTTGGATGGGGCTTGTTGTGCCCGATAGATCTATCTTTAGGATTCGCATCAATTAGGGTGTCTGTTCCCTAATTCTTAGATTACCAGACTTAATAAAAAGGGGCATATTCGATTTCGATAATTCAACCATATAATGTAGTTTCGATTATTTGTGTCTATTTCGTAAAACATTTATAAAAATTGCGCATGTATTCTCAGCCCAAAAATGTAATGAGTAAAAAGGGATTAAATGAACTCACGCTTATAAATATTGTAAAATAGTTATTAAAACATTGCATGTATTCTCAGCCCAAAAATATATATAAAAAGGGAATAATGAAACTCACGCATATAATTATTGTAAAACAGTTAATAAAACATTTGCATGTATTCTCAGCCCAAAAATGTAATGAGTAATAAGGGAGAAAATGAAACTCACCTAATGTATTTTGTAGTAAAAATACATAAGACAGTATAGAACAACTGACAATGCAGGGTTGGCCTCGGATTCACGAACCTATATCATGTATATATATATCAACACATAATATTTTAATTGAACAATGTTGTATGTATATATATATTTATTATAATATTTTATTAAATTGTAACTTATGATTATAGATATATAATGTGTTGAATTCAATATTTATATATGTGTTTATTACTACTTATAATATCTTAAAATATTTTTAGACAATATATGTAATTTAGTTATTATTACAGTTATTAATATTTCAAATGAAAATATAGTATGTAATATACTTTTTACATACAAGTCTCTTTTGTTTATAAAATTAATATTTATAATACTATTAAGGTAAAGATATTAATACCTATGAATAAAATGATAGTTTTACTAATATTGATTCTCTTAATAATAATATAGTTGTAAAAATAATAATTTTTAATAATAACGCTAATAATGATAATGATAATATTAATAATAGTAGTATTTATGTTAATAGTGATAATAATAATAATTATAGAGATATCTATTTTGTTAATTATGGTTATAAGTTTAATTATAACCATTCTAATAATCATATTAATAATAATAATAGTTATACTAGTAGTAAAATGTTCAAGTTTTATTTTAAAATATATTAGTAAACACATTAGTAATAATAATATTCATATTTGTATCTATAAATGGGTTTCTATCATACATCATACATTTGTAGTAATACTTATCTTAATAATTAAAAAACTAATAATAGTAATAATAATAAATATAATAATGATAATAATAATAATAAAACTTATAAGTATGATAATAATAATAACTATATTACTAGTAATATTAATCATAACAACAATAGTAATAATAATAATAATAACAAATATTAATAAGGAAAACTACCTCACAATGAAAGAGTCCCAAAAAAAATAAAGATGCCTACGCACGGGTTCGAACCCGAGACCCCTCGTTCCACAAAACACGCCTACACCACCCCACCATTTTCTGTTTTCTGATTTATATCATAACTCAAATAAATTTATCGTATGTTCTTCTGTTCCTTCCTCTTCTTCCCAAATCAAATCGAATAGTAACCTCAATAAGCAGAATCAACAAAACAACGATTTTGGTTTTGGATTTTTAAACGAAATAGACACCATTGTATTATGTATATTCTTGACAGAATTTAATAACAACAGAAAAAAATAAGCTTAAAACAGTCGCTGTTATTTGTTTATGAACTCATAATCACTTTTAAAAATTCAGATCGTTTTAGGTGATATTTATAACATGAAATAGATTCCAATTCTTCCTTAGAAACTTTCTGAATTTCCAATTGAAACAGACTCGTCAAAACGAGTATGAATTTTCACGATGAACAATAGTTTGACTTTTTGAAACCGAAGCTTTGACTATCAAATTAACAATCGGTGTGATGAATTAAAGCGTGAAAATTTACAGAGAGTTTCACTGAGTGATTCCTGATAACTCTGCATTAAAAGATTTTCGTGATTGATTCAATATTGAATTATGGATTAATTGGGTTGCGAGAGAAAAAAAAGAAAAAAGAAAATCAATATGGGTTTGCAATATAAACCGTTCGAGAAATTGATAAATGGTAGAGAACACTCAAGTGATTTTGTACACACACTGAATTAATCTATTGTTTTACAGAACATTTGCAATCGATAAAAGAGTATCACGATTATACAGTTGAAGCAGAAATAGATAACAACAGATAATGATATTTTTATATATTTATTTTATTTTATTTTTTTACGCGTAAAGATATATATCTGTTTTTATTTCCATTTTTATGAATTAATTTATAATTAAATCTGTATTTATATTTATATAACTGAATTTTATATGTTCCTGCCTTTATATATATGTGTTTATATATTTTAATTACTCTTTTTAATTAATAATAATAATAACATTCTAAATATTGTAATTAATAATAATAAAAATTTATAATAATATAATGATAATAATAATAATATTGTTATTAGTGATAATTTTAAAAATTTTAAAATTTATAACAATAATATTATTAATGATAATAATAACACTAACTATAATTTTAGTAATTATAATAATATTAATTACAATAATAATAATTATAATAATAATAATACTAATTATAATAATATGAATAATATTAGTAATAATAATACTATAATAATTTATATATATCGAATTCGTATTTTTAAAATAATATTAATAACACTAGTATTAATATTGAAAGTAATAACAATACAAATTTATTTATAATTAAATTTAATATATTTGTATTACATATTATAGGTTATGTAATATAAATATATAATATACTTTACACTATATGTCATATTGAGTTTATACAAATTAATATACATTACAATATACATATAATAATGATTATACATAGAAATCATATATATTTGTATATGTATATATATATATATATATATATATATATATATATATATATATATATATATATTTATTTATTTATTTATTTATTTACAAACCATTGTTCGTGAATCGTCGGGAATAGTCAAGGTCAAATGTATACATGAACACAGTTCAAATATTTTGGGACTTCAACATTACAGACTTTGCTTATCGTGTCGAAATCATATAAAGATTAAGTTTAAATTTAATCGGAAATTCCCGGGTCGTCACAGTACCTACCCGTTAAAGAAATTTCGTCCCGAAATTTGAGTGAGGTGGTCATGGTTAACAATAAAAATGTTTTCATGACGAATATGAGTTGATAAATAGAGTTTTATCATTATTGAGTAATATAGATAAAACGATTTGACTATGCGGAGCGTACGAGTGAAGTTATCACAAAATAGTGAAATGAAAGGATAAAGATTTGTCTTAGCTTTTGAAATAGTCAGGGTTGAATTTAGAACATAAGGTGCGTCTTAACTTTGGATGTCATCTCGGTTGAATTCTGGAATTCAAGGGATATAAAGAAAATCTTCGAAATCTAAAAGATTTGATTCTTCGGTAAGTAAGGAAATTAAGATCTCTATAATTAAATATGGTGATCTGTCTCGATTACTACGTCTGATTTTTCCATTATAAATTTACCTTTTCCATTCCATTAGTTTTTACCACTTCTATACTCAATTCCCAAATTCAAAAGATTTATGAAAATGCTTAACCCTGTTCTGATCCTTGTTCTTATTCTAACTATCGTAATGATCGTTCTTCTTTTCCAACTCCCACCTGAAGAATCAGTTTATTTCTATTATGCTCTAGGGATTATTGTATTTATAATCCTCCCGTGTCTTTTTATTGCCATACGTACTGATATCCACGGTTTGTAATTTCGGTGTTGTCATTGGGTTTTATATTTTCTCTTATATTTTAGATCTCTTTGCCTTTTTATTATCCTCTCGACCTCTAGTAAAGCAAGCAACGGTCCAGAATTCATAGATATGAATTTCGAAATGAACATAGTTAATGTTCTAAGAAAGAAATGGTAATAGCACGATCTTTGATTCGTCAAATTACCAGAATATCCGGGAAAGATAGAACTATCAAGAAAATATGTTCTTGATATGTTTATATATCAGATAAAATATAAGAGTCGTGTAACATGGCACATGATGACGTTATAATCTGTGAATTATCATGTCCCATTTAGAAACTCAGCATGACTTAATGTAATATAATCACGTTGATCAAGTGTCATTACATTATACTAACTCATGCATCAGTTTCCAACATTACTTCAGTAACATTCATATTTTAAGCTCGAAGTTTACAGAATATAGAAACTAACAGTTTCTATATGATGTAATACTGATAGCACGAAGAGATTAATGATTTCAATTAAGAATAATTATAAAAATATCTTCAGAAATATGGAGGATATTTATAATGAAAGACACGATAATATCTTTGAATTTCTAATATCGAAGGATGGTGAAGAAAATTTGCCCGTAAGAGTTTGGAGTCAGAAGCAAGGTATTCGCTAAAGATTTCAGCAGACATTGAATCATTTGGATTCTTTGAAGTCAAACTTATTCTTTGTGATTTGTCCACGGCTTCCTTCATAGTTTCGCATAATCCACTTTTTGGTACTAAATTTTCTATTGAGTGTTTCCAATACTCCATTCTTTATCATTAAACTTTCGACGGTTAAGGTCGTTTACGATTATCTACAGTTTCTGCTGCTTCATTCAGCTTTTTCAGAGTTCAATGTATTAATTCGTAGGCTGGGTGCTTTTCAAAATTTCAGAATGGAAGATCATTATTCTAAGAGATAAATGTTATACATATAACTGTTGATGTAGATATGTTGTGAGTTTTCAAAGTACTGATTGCCGATTCCTCTACATTTACTGTTACCATATCTGAATCATTGGTTATCGATCCGAGGTAATTTCAAGAAAATTGTGTTTTTAGATGATTAAACGCTGACGGTAATATGGTGGAATATAAAAGGTTCCCCGGTAACAATAAAAGAGCATACATATAAATCAAGGTGATAATAAGGTTGTTTCGAACGAAAAGTCGAAGTTGATTTGCTGGAGCTATGACAAAATTGGCTAATTTGAAAAGAGATTGCAAAGTTATTTTCGGTGATAATAACGCTAAAGGAATTAGTACAGCTATGCGTTAAATGTTTACTCAGGTTCCGAGTGTTTTCAGGTGCATAACTATATGTATCAATCTTTTCTTCCGTAGATGAAGTGCGGTTGGTTCATCCTCTTAATTGAGGTGTTTTCAAGAATCGTGAAAGGTTTGAACGCGGATTGTAATCAAGGTTTAATTCATTTTAATTGTCCAATAGTATTTGACCTCTAAATGATACATTTTACAAACATTGCATTCGTTTTTAAAAGACAAACTTTCATTACATCGAAAGTTAACATGCATGCATACCATTTCATAATATATCAACTATCAATGACCTAATAATAATCTTGTTGAACTCAACGACTCGAATGCAATGTATTTTGAAATATGCCATGAATGATTCCAAGTAATATCTTTAAAATGAGCAAATGCACAATGAAAGATTTTCTTAATACCTGAGAATAAACATGCTTTAAAGTGTCAACCAAAAGGTTGCTGATTTCATTAGTTTATCATAATCAATCATTTCCAA